>NC_022036.1:1313965-1320571 GCF_000317375.1 Microtus ochrogaster
AAGCGGTGATTAAATGAACACAGTGTCCGTGTAATTATTTCGGGTAGAGCTAGCCATGTGGGCGGCCGGGTGCCGGGACGCAGCCCGCCGCTCATATTTCTACAACTAGATATGGGCTAAATTAATATGTGAGAATTAGCCTAGAAGAGGCTAGATAGAAATGGGCCAAGCAGTGTTTAAAAGAATACAGTGTCTGTGTAATTATTTTGGGGCATAAGCTAGCAGGCGGCCGGGGTGCTGGGGACGCAGCCCCGCTGCTCCTACTACTACAGAATGGCAACCGACATGGTAGCAACAATTTCAAAACTTTTGAACTGTGAGTTCAAAACTTGCATGGTCTACAAGAGCTAGTTTCAGGACAGGCTCCAAAGCTCCAGGAAAACCTGGTTTCAAAAAAGAAACATTCCAGTGGGCAATAGAAAGGATTAAGTAACATAGTTCTGTTAGAAATTAAAATGTTAATTTACTCAGCAGTTCCTGAGTACCCAGCAATATTCAGTAATTATTAAAAATAAAACACTATTTCTAATAGGATTAATATTTAATTCAACATTTTATATTTATAAATTTAAAAATAATTGGTTGACAAATTTGCAAGTTAGTTCAAATAAAAATATGAATATAACTTCATCTGTGTTGGAGGGATTTTTTTTGAAATCTTTCTGCCCAAAATTCAAACAGCAATTGTTGGGACAAATATTCATATTGCTCGGTCTTGAAGGCAGGGCTGAAGGGGTGTGGACAGCGAAGAGAGAATAGACTATGACTTCAGAGGATATTTTTCTGTCTACTAACAAAATTGAATATGCACTAAATTATAGCTATGATGTACTCTAAAGTATATTCAAATAGCAAAAGTAATTTCCAAGAAAATCCAATGTTCATATTGTCACATTCTTTTTGATTAGTGAGCCTGGAAGGACTGTGATTAGCAGATGGTGGCAATCTCTAGGGTCTTGTGTGTGGGGAAGCAGAATGAGAAACCTCTAAACTAGAAGCTGGGGAAAAACTAATTCAGTTGTTTCCTTGACGTAATGAGCGCAGGTAACAGAGACCATGGACTTAGTTTATATAGGTGATCCTGCTGACTTCACTTGTTGACAGGAGTCTGATTCACCTCTTCCTGGAATATTTCTTTTAGATGAGCATTTGCCTGATGACCCACCGGAAAGATTGACACCTCAGGTCCTGACTTCATGTCCTCTAAACTATCCCTGGTGCATGTTCAAAAGCACGGGGGTATCTTCTACACACTTGAAAGAGTGATCCACCTTCCCTTTGATTTCAAATCTCCTTTCCCACTCCTCTCTTCTCCTGGTCATTCACTCTAGCAATCCATTCACCACAGTTGGACCCCATAGGACATATTTTTTTGTTTGTTTGTTGTTTGTTTTACTGAATCCACCCCTTCCCTCCACTCAAAAGCTCCCTCCTGTTTACTGTCTTCCTTATCCAGCTTGGATTTGACTTATCATCTACTTATCAACTACTTCTCAAGGCTTGGATAGGCCAGCTCACTGTTAAATCCCCCAAATTTGGAAACTAAGGGTCAATTTCTTGAACTTAGTTACCTGTTCTCTCCTGGTGATATTCATTTGCAGGCAGTGTTGTGGGGGTGATCAGGAGTTTTTGTTATTTGTCATTACTGGGTAAGATAATCTTTTTCTTCCTCCTGAATCCCCATTTTTGCCCTTTGCTGGTAGTAATACCATCTTACTTTCTTTTGCCCGTTCCTTGTCTGCTCACTACTTAAGGGTGAGTCTTGGTTGTCTTCTGTTTTCTATCTAGATTTTTTTTTCATGTGTTCTCATGCATTGGACAACTCACTACCAACTCTCAACTTATTAAAATTGCTCTGCAGGCCAGACCTGCATGCCCTCCCCTTACTCTTATATTTCTTTCTATATGTCTCATATAAGATGCATCCTTAAGCTCCCTGACACTTCTTGCCTAGCATTCTCAGGTTTTCCTGGAATGTCACTGCTCCTCTATCATCTCTCCAAGATCTAACAGTCATGGGTCACCTTGCACCGCAGGAAGATAAGGCTGAAGCTCATCTCTGGCTACTTATATTACCCAAAGACTGCTAATTATTTTGAATATTTTCCTTTAAAATAGAAATCTTTTAACATGCACAAAGGGAACCCTGACTCTGTCTCTACTTAAAATTTGCTTGGTTCTCCAGTGGTTTTTGGTTTTCTTTGCTTTTTGTCTCATGCATTATAGCCATGGACAAAAGTTAAAAGCCAGAAGGTTGTCCTCCGTGTTCCTTTTCCCAATAGCCTGTACATTGGCAATTTCTTTTCAGGCTAAATTTAGAATCTGTTTACTTCTTTCCTATGGTCAATAAATCTTAGACTAAGTTTTTCATATGACTGTGAAAATTGCTCCCTAAATACCATTTCTCCTGTGCCCATGTGTTGCAGTCTACTTCCCACGTTCTCTTCTATCAGGTTCAGTGTGGTCGGATTTATATTGAGATCTGTAATCCATTTGGACTTGAGTTTTGTGCATGGTGATAGATATGGATCTATTTTCATTCCTCTACTCATTCCCCCAATTCTACTTCCCCAAACTACTTTCTTTAGTTTTTGTTTTTTTTAAGAGTCTCCTTATACAGTTTAGGCTAGTCATAAGCTCTCCATCCTCTTTCCTTTTGAGTGCTGGGGTTGTGGGTGTGCAGCACCACAGCAAACCGGATTCACTTTTAACCTCAGTAGAAGTCTTTTACGCTGTTACAATGTTGAAAAGACTTCATGGTTTCCCAGTATAGTTGAGAGAGAATCCGACTTTCTACACAGTCTTCACATTATTCAGCTCATAAATTAATTAGGTGTCACACTCATTCAAGCTGTAAGCCCATGTGCTTGGGCCAGATGTAGGTCCTTGAAGCTGAACATTTTAGAACCTTTCTGGCACAGTGTACACTTCAGTAGCAGAACACAGGCTTTTGTATTTATCCTTCTGTCTTCCTGTGGCATTCTTTATGTTTGCAAGGCTGGGCACATCTAACACTATCACTTCCTCTCTTTCTACTCTCATGTCCTCAAAGATGTTCTCTCTAACCGGTCCTAAGCACCAGCACCATCACAACACACACTGGAGTTTTCACAGGTAGCTTTAATTGATTTTTTTCTTGAATACTCCCCCAACCCTGATGTGGAACTGTTTTGAAGATATTTCTTTATTGACGGGTCCCTCAGGAAAAGTGCCAAAGATGAGAAAATATGGAAGACATAAGTGCTAGAATCAGGAGATCTTGCATAAGCTGATAGCTTAATGCAAAAACAGTTTATTAAGAAACCTAGCATCTTATTTATATTATTATAAAAGCCTAGATTTTTATAGCTGAATCTTCTCTTCTGCCTGCGTAGCATCTTGTATACAATTTTCAGGCCAAAAATGGGACAGAGTTAGCAGAAAGTTAGCAAAGAAGGGACAAAACCATCAGGAAGCAATAATCTTCCACATATATGTTCCTCAAAGGGAACACAGGATATCTCAAATACAACATCAACAGAGTGATCAATGGCCTTGGAATTGACAACCATAGCTTTTTAGTGGGAAAGCATTGGGTTCCTGGTATCCAAAGTTTCAGTTTCCCCAAGGCCCTGCACTCAGGCCATCACTGGCCTGGCCAAGCATATCTCTGGTTTTAGACATGGAACTATGTTCCTTCTCCATACATTAGGGTCTCAGGGAATGTCTTGCATCTGCCTGGAACTCAACAACTGTGCACAGTTAAAAAAATGAGTGGGTTTTTGTTTGTTTGTTTTTGTTTGCGACACAATCCCACTGTGTGGTTTAGATGGCCCAGAACTCGTTGTGTAGACTATACTGACCTCAAACTCACAGGATCTGCTTGCCTCCCATGAAGAGTTCTGAAATTAAAAGCGTGCACCATCATGATGAGCAGAATGAATGAATTTATTGAAATCTCAGGTATAGGAATTTGGTGAAGTCAGAACAGGAAACTACAGAACAGTTAGGGTTACCAAGCAAAGATCTTGGAGAGGTCAAAGGGTATTCAGGGGACCATACTTCTGAAGCTGAAAAAAAATGCTCCCTTGATCTTTTAATTTCAGTTACCAATACAAATTTTCTTTATTTTGGTACCTGGGATTTATCCAATGTTGCATGCATGACATGATAAAAAACCTGTACAACCAAGGCTGGAAAGTATTTTTTATTATTTTAAGAATCTAAATATGCTAACTTAAAAAGTAATGTAATTATCAGATATCTTCCAAATATAATTCCTGATCTATTGCAAGTTCTCAGTAGGTACTTGTTTGGTGATTAATTCCCAAGGCTAGTGACAAAGAATGTTTTATGTGCATTTGAACATCACTGCTAAATGTAATGGTATAGATATTGCTATCTCTTTGAAAGAACTGAAAAAATATTATAAGATATATTTATTTTCCAGGCAGTGAAGTAACTGGATCTTTGCTTTCTACCCATTTATGTTGTTCTGGGGAAGGTCCCAAGCCTCAGTTTGAGTATCATTACAAATCCTCCTTAGACAGATAATCATCTTGTGGGTGACAGACCCCCTTCTACAGGTACTCATCAAAAGAGGTTGGGAACTTATATTTAGAACTCAAGGCTGGGCAGTGGTGGCACATACCTTTAATCCCAGCACTGGAGAGGCAGAGGCAGGCGGATCTATGTGCATTCTAGGCCAGCCTGGTCTACAAGAGCTAGTTCCAGGATCTAGGACAGGCTCCAAAGCTACAAAGAAGCCCTGTCTCGAAAAACTAAAAAAAAAAAAAAAAAAAAAAAAAAGAAAAAGAAAAGAACTCAAGTGACCACAAGAACAAGAGATATTTCTGAAGGAGGAGACAGAAAACAATTCCCTTGTGAATCTATACAACCCAAGGTCTGATATGAAGATCTTCCCCTGATGCAGACTTGACTGTGTCCTCCTCATTAGTTGATGAAAGGACATGAGGAAAGGTTGATAGAGTATAGAGTGCTTATCCACTATTATTTACATCACAAATAAAAATACATTATCTCATTTTATTCTTTATGGGTTATCATGTCACAGAAAAAATAGAGATGTTTTTGTCAATTTTTTTCCTTTTGATAGAATAAACAACGTAGGAATATTTATTTTCCTTTAAAAAATGGCCTATAAACTAAAATTCTGGAAAACATTGTAGACTCTAGAACCCATTCTCTCTCTCTCTCTCTCTCTCTCTCTCTCTCTCTCTCTCTCTCTGTCTGTCTCTGTCTCTGTGTGTGTGTGTGCGTGCGTGCATGCTTTTGTGTATGTGTATGTATGTATGAGAAAGAGAGAGTTTGATGTGGTTATTTATTTATTTATTTATTTATTATGTATATAGTGTTCTGCCTACATATATGCCTGCAGGCCAGAAGAGGGCACCAGACCTCATTACAGATGGTTGTAAGCCACCATGTGGTTGCTGGGAATCTAACTCAGAACCTTTGGAAGAGAAGCTAGTGATGTTAGCTACTGACCTATCTCTCCAGCCCCCTGATGAGACTTTTTGAAGGAGCTGGAAAGTAACCAACTACATAAAGTATTAGACAGAAAATCTAAATTAAATTAAAAAACCAAAAAAAAAAAACCCAATCGAATAACTCAGATAACACCATCACCAAGAGTAAAGAGTTATGCAGGTTAAGCAGGATGTCCTGGGGTTTGTTAGGGTTTTCTGTATTGTTTAGACACTCTTGGGAAGAGGGTTCAGAGGTAGGAGGACTGAGAAATATCCTCAGTCTTTAATACAATTGTTTTTTCCCCCTGCCACCAACTTTCTCAAATGATAGGGTATTATGCTATTTTCTAGCTATCAAAGAACAAATCTTCTCCATGAATAATCCTTCCTCCCTGTGACACCATGACATAAGAAACTATAAACTGTTAACTCTTGTCGTCAGCCTCCTTGGTTTCCCACTGCAGTGAGCAAAGGTGAGTTCATATCCACTTGCAATTTCCCACTATTGACAGTCCCACATCCTTATTTGTTTTGTCTCAAGAATTGGGTGGGATGATCTATTCAGAAGTAGAAAAAATGCTTCATCTCAAGAAGTCATCATCTGGAAGGTGAATAACTACCCTCTGATGTGATTAGTACTGGCTGACATAGGGCCAGTCTGTGAGAGTTTACTAAGATATTCATTATAATATTATATAATATTACACTTAAAGAAGCAGGCTTTAGGTATATCAGATGGTGATTTTTGTTCCTGTATGGAGTGTGCACATAAGCCTGCTCTCATTTCATATCTCTGAGCTCAGCTCCAAAACATCACATCTACTTTAGATTTTTATCACAATTTCTCCACTGGAAAAGTTTGAATTTCAAATATAATTGAAAGCTAATTATACATAATTGCTTGAACAATGGGATATTTACAATGTATACAGGAATTGAGAACATTTGAAGAAAGCTTGATCCCATTACGTAGTAACATTAAAATAAACAGATAGGTAAACACACACACACACACACACACACACACACACACACGTGCGCAAGCATCTACTGAAGGAGAGATAGGTAAACACACACACACACACACACGTGCGCAGGCATCTACTGAAGGAGAGATAGGTAAACACACACACACACA
>NC_022036.1:1320751-1396808 GCF_000317375.1 Microtus ochrogaster
ACACACACACACACGCACACACGTGCGCAGGCATCTACTGAAGGAGAGATAGGTAAACACACACACGCACACACACACACACACACACACGCACACACGTGCGCAGGCATCTACTGAAGGAGAGACAGAACGGTGCTCAGACTCGATAAATCTATTAACAGGGTTTTCGGGTAAAATGAAAAAGCACACTTCACCATTTTCTAGTTATCATTCAGTCAATCACTTCAGTGTTGCCCTGCGGAGACATCTTCCCTCCCTTTGACATTTTTACAGTTAAATATTGCCCATTTGGAATAAATTTGATTTTGGTAACCTTTCTGGAGCATAGAGCATAGCATGCTATAAATGTCAGGGAAAGAATAAACCTTTGCCTCTTTTCACAGACATCACACAAATAAGGCTGATATTGATACACATTAGACAGTCATTGGAAAACCCCACTTGTGTTTAAAGTCATCAGCTGAAAAGAGCATCATTAGGGAAGGCAATAAATGTAAGAATTCAAATGAGCAGTGTGAATCAGGATCAGACCCAGAGAGGGCAGGAACATCATGTTAATCACTCTGAATTCCCGACAGTGTCTAGCAAATCTTGAAAATTCAGGGCACTTAATAAAGGCATATTGGATGGATGACATTTTGAGATATTTGGTTTCAGATATTCCCATTTTCCCCCAGAAACATATTTCAGTATCAAGTTTATAATCATATCTAACATCTAATATGTAAGAAAGGAGAAAACAGAATAAATAATGCTAGTTCCATATGTTCTTTTAATTAGTAAGTGACTATTCAACATGATTATTGTTGAATATACAAAATACGGATTGAGTTCCTGAATTCTGTAAGATAATTTTCACCATACATACCCATATCATATGTTTTAGAGAAGAAATACATTAGATAAGAGAATGTTTGTGATACATAAATTCAAACAGAGCCAACTATATGATTTATATACAATAGAATCATTGCAAAAAAGAGCTGATTCTACCATTTAGTAACAAAGAAGCTTGCTACATTAGGTTAAGTAATGGATTCATGTATGGGGGTATCTCTGCTTTTTAGTAATTTTTGTTTTTAAAAGTAAATTAATGCACATAGCTTGTTTTGATTGATATGTGTGTGTGTGTGTGTGTGTGTGTGTGTGCATGTGAGAAAGCACATGGAGGTTCTTAGTTACTCTACATTTTACTTTTTATTTTTAACATCATTTTATTCATTTATTTTACATCCCAACCACAGTTTCCTCTCCCTTCTCTCCTTCCATTCCCTCCTCTTCCTTTTCCTCCCAATCCATTCCTCTTCTCTTTCTGTTCAGAAAGAGGCAGGCCTCTTATGGGTATCAACAAAGCTTGGCATTTCAAGTTGAGGTAGGACTAAGCTCCTCCCTCCCCTTGTATTAAGGCTGAAAAAGCCAACCTAGTATGCAGAATAGATTCCTAGGAGCCAGCCAAAGTGTTAGAAGCAGGCCCTCCTCCCAGTAGAAATCCCATGAGTAGTAAATCAAGCTACACAACTGTCACACAAATGTAGGGAGACTAGGTCAGTCCCATGCAGGTCCTCTACCTAGCTGTTGGGTAAGTCTGTGAGCTCTTATGAGCCCATGTTAGTTACTTACTTTTAAGGAAAAGTCTTTTTTTTTGTAATTTTTTATTGAGAAAAAGAAAAAAAAAGTTTCCGCCTCCTCCCAGCCTCCCATTTCCCTCCACTCAATCTGGAACCCAGTAAATGCCTCAATGGGCTAGCTGGAAAGGCTCAGGATTCTCCTGTCTGTACTTCCCCAACACCATGGTTACAGATGTGTCCAACACAACTCAGCTTTTAAATGATTCAGGGGCTTTGAACTCAGGTTCTCAAGTATGCATCACAAGCTTTTTACCTACTGAGACAGTTACCCAGTCAGTTGGTTACCTTTCTGACATCCCTATGCACAGTTTCCATTACATTTCTTTCTTCTTGAGCTATAACAGTGGTTCTCACCCCGTGGATCGTGACCCCTAGGATCAAATGCCCCTTTCACTGCAGTCACATACCGGGTATTCTGAATATCAGATGCTTACATTATGATTCACAGCTCTAGTAAAATTGCTGTTATATCAAATGAGATAATTTTATGTTTGGGCGCCATCACCTACAACATGAGGAACTGTATGCAAGGTTCCCAGCATGAAAGAGGTTAAGCACCACTGTGCTCTGCTCTAACACCAGGTAGGCAAAGCTCTAGTTAAATCACAAAGACTCGGCAACTACCTCATCTTAGAGATTTGTTTTTGCTTTTCTTTTGAGACAGTTTCTTATGTTGTAGTTCTTGCTATCCTTAAACATTTTTTATGTAACCCAGGATGAACCTGAATTCTTTATCAGATTCCTCAGTGCTGAGATTCCAAGAGTGTTACTCCCCATCCAGCTGAAATTCCATAATTTTATAAAGCCAGTCATTATATTGTACCTATAAACAAAAACTAATGTTTAGATCTCTATTTACTTTTATATGCAGAAGGATGCTGTTTTATGTTTACTAATATTCATGATCATTAAATTTTGGTGAAGTTACCTGAACACATGAGGTAATCCCATTTAATTTTTTTTCTTTAATCTGACTGGGCAGGTTGAGTTTGCCCTACAAATGTTCCATTTTTCCAAGGATCAGTGTGATAGATCTACTCCTACGTAGACCACATACTGATCATCCTCTTGAACTTCTGTCTGCTAGAGTTGACATTTATAGACAAACTTTAGAATACGGAATAGCCTAACTTTATGGTTAATAAGTCATAATATTCTTAAAATTTTTTTCCTGTGCACCAAAACAATTATTTCATTAACAACTAGAGAAAAGATACTCGTTTTAAAAATAGAACATTACAGACAAGAATATACAAGTTTCATTTTTCACAATAGCAATGGCATCAGGATCACCAAAGCAATGAAAATGGAACTCGATTATAACACATTAATAGCTTTCACAACTCGCATGAATTTTGTTCTTTTTCAGTGGAGCAAAAAACTGCTGAGACACTTGAGAAATGAACTTAAATCAAACATAACCTTTCTCGTGTGGGAATATGATGAAGGTCACAAACACTTATATATCAAGGGCAATCTAGGGAGAAAACAGGCAATTAGTAACTTTCTTAATGTCTGAATTAATTAACAGAAAAAGTTTATTTACCACAGCAACTCGCTCTGTTTGAAAATGTCTGACAAATAGAGATCTTAAAATAGAACCACTTCCTTATATCATCTTTCATGTCTGTATTTGACATTAAATGGAGAAGTCAGCAGAAACACATTATTTAAATCTACCATTATATACTCACTCTAGATCTTGTAGTCGATTTTTTAAATTTATCTGATAATCAAGAAATTAATTACACTCTTAAATGCCAGATGTAGCTCAACTCCATCATCAAAACTTCATCATCTAATGATATTAACAAAATGTTATACTACCTTCCTTAGAATCTTGCTTAAAGTCCTTTAAGACTGCTGGATATGAAAACCTACTAGGTACAAGAGAAAAACAATTCATGACACTGACCACTAGTGATCAAGACAGAGTTTTGTAAATGAAAGCAGTTGAGAAAATAAAACATCTGGTTCTACTTGACTTTTTGCTAGAATTGGCTAGAGGAAAGGAGATAAGAGAAAAGAGAGAAAGGGGAGAAATGGAAAGGGAAAGAAGGTGCATACAAACACACTGGAGAGAGGAGGTGATTGTTACTTGTTAGTGGAGGGCAAGTCTAGATATACTAACAAAGCCACTTCGGAATTTGTCTTAAAACTGAGAAAATGGTTTTTACCACAGCTTCCCTCAGTTGGAATGAGGATGTTAAGACAGGGGCAGGAGATTGAAATGTGGTCCATATCTGAATACCTAGGGGGAGTTTGCTCTAGAATGTAGGCTTATGCTTTCCCTTCATTGATCGCCCTGAAGCGGCTAAGTCAAGCAACTGTCTGGTAAGATTCATTTCTTCATGGGCTGTGTCTCAGGTGATGAGATTTAGGAGCACAGGGAAATTACTTTTCCATGGGAGAAAATCAAAATAATTTCTCAATATTAATTCTCTTTATCAAGTCTTGCGTTTAGCGTGAAGTATTTAAAACAACAGGAGTCAGTCTGAAGCCTGAAACAGAAGAAACTAAGGTTCAGTGTGATACAACGTAAATGACATCCCCTCAGTCAGAAATGCTCAGTAAGTTAGAAGCGACATGGAGAATGGAGTAAAGTTTGAGCGGAGAAAATGAATCTCCTTGCTCTTCTACACTTCAACTTTCTAACATTAGAAATGAAGTATGCCAATTAAGTAAGCTCGATTTTCAATCCCATCTCTAAAAATATATCAGCACATTATTGGGTTTCATAAACAATGCTCTTTGCCGCTCACCATCTCTTCTAGGCAAGAATACTGTTGCTTTAATAAGCAGTTGTAAATGCAATATAAACTAGAAGTCGGTTGAAATGACAACCGTGGACGTCACGTAAATCTTGCAAAGCCAGACTTGTTGCATAGCCTAACTGTTAGTTTATCCACCACAGGCAAGTCAAGGCGTACCTGATGACAGTTGCAGGCAATGCCTCACAGCCTATTTTCTAAGCACTTCCTATTACTTAAGGACAGCTTCCTATTACACCTAGCTTTGATTTTTATTTTTTTTTATTTTTTTTAATTTATTTATTTATTGAGGATTTCTGCCTCCTCCCCGCCACCGCCTCCCATTTCCCTCCCCCTCCCCCGATTAAGTCCCTCTCCCTCATCAGCTTGAAGAGCCATCAGGGTTCCCTGACCTGTGGGAAGTCCAAGGACCGCCCACCTCCATCCAGGTCTAGTAAGTTGAGCATCCAAACCGCCCAGGCCCCCCCAAAGCCAGCACGTGCAGTACCATTGCCCTTGTTCTTGAGTTCTCTGTAGTCCTCATTGTCCGCTATGTTCAGCAAGTCCGGTTTTATCCCATGCTTTTTCAGACTCAGGCCAGCTGGCCTTGGTGAATTCCCGATAGAACATCCCCATTGTCTCTGAATGTGGGTGTACCCCTCGCGGTCCTGAGTTCCTTGCTCGTGCTCCCCCTCCTTCTGCTCCTGATTTGGACCTTGAGATTTCTGTCCGGTGCTCCAATTTGGGTCTCTGTCTCTGTCTCCTTTCATCGTACACCTAGCTTTTAAACTGTAAGACATAGTTTCAAGTAGTTCCCCTCTGTGCCTTAACTAACCCAAATATGGAGATTAAGTAACCAACCGTCTTTCAAAGTTTCTCCAGCTTTTTGCACACTAGCATGCCAGAATCACTTGAGAATAGAGTCTTCCACTTATCTGCAGAGCTGTTCAGGTATAAACACCTGTCACGTATACTTCTGTTACCAGAAAAGTCAATATGTGTCTCTCTAGTTGTGCAGGGATTTAGAATCTTACAGATTTTCATGTTCCCTATGTATTTTGCTGTAACTTGAGTTTTAGAAACTTTACTTTTGTAAAAATCACCCTTGTACAGTTGGATGACAGAAACTTGGGAGGGAGCTCAAATAACTGGTTGTGAATAGAAGATGGGCTAGGGCAGGCGTGGAGTTCTCACTGTGTTCTACCATGTGAGATGTCCAATTTAGAAATCCCAGAAGTACAGTACTTACACAGATATGTGGGTTTCCTGATGGAACTTTCTTCTACACCTAACTACAAAGCTATTTGTCTCCATACACAACAGTGGATATAGTACATTGTCTTCCCAAGAGAAAGTTACACTCCCTTATTTTTTCTTTCTTTGTTTTTTTGAATAATGAGAACATGATGTGAAAAATTATATGTCAAAATGAGCTTAAATAGCTGTATGCAAGAATGGTAAAGATTATATAAAAGAGCAAACAGTTCCTTTCTAACCACAGGCTTAGGAGTTTAAAGGGCATTTCAGTAGGGAAAATTGGATAAATAACTGGAAAAGATAGCATTAAAACTGACTTAAGTTTTGATAGTTTGAATTCACTAGGGTAAGAAAATGGCACAGAGAATATATCGTAGATCTTATGTTAAAAATGGGTTTTATATTAGTTTTGTCTGTTTGGTATGAACATCTCATTTATTTCCCCTTAGACATACGAACAAGGAAACTATGGTACCGTCATGCTGAGCCTGATGGCTCTATGTATGACTTCAGAATGCTCGTTCTTTCTCTACTGCCTTTTTCCATCATCAGCTGCACTGAGGAAACCTCCAGCTTCCCATGGCTCTTGTGGAGATTATAACCTTGTGGATGCTTTTGTAGCCAGAGTAGAATTACCTTCTTTGTCATTCCCCCTTCATTCCCTAGTCTTTGTGACAAAGGCTTGCTTTTGCATGTGTGTTTTGGCTTAGCAGATTGAATGCTCATTGCCTCCTTGAGAAGAGAAGACAGCTGATGCCAAGAGGAAACATTAATTAGCTGATCCTAATCTCACAGAGGTGAAAACTGTTAGTGGATAAGAAAGCTCCATGCTCAGAGCTACTTCGTCGGTATGGCAGGATTGTTGAGAAGCATGAACATATAGGCATGTGATGGGGAGGGTCACGCCTCCCTCTTTCCAAAGGTCTGACCTGATGTTATTCACAGTTTGCTCAGTCGACAAACATCAGCCAAAATTACAGAAGCTTGCACGTCTAGATATACTAAAACTGAATCCAGAATCACCTGGAAGCTTCTGGCCATGTCTGTGATTTGAATGGATCGAGGTGAGAAGATGAAGACTAAAAGCACCATATCTGTACTTGGACCCTGGACTGAGTAAGGAGAGAGGGAGCTGACTGAACACTTTCAATGGGTTCTGCCTCCTGATGGTGGGTGCCAAGGGACCAAATCTATCAAGATCCTGCTGCCTTGACTTCTCTACCATGATGGGCTGTATCTTGTATTTCAAGTGCAAATAAAACATTTCTTCCTTAAAATGCTTGGTTATTTTTATAGCCACAGGAAAACAAACTAAAGGTACAATCTAACCATAGAAAGCCCCTGCTACCTTTCTCATAAACTGTGGTATGGAAAATGGATAGAAAAAGAAAATCAAAGTAAATATTATTTTAACAAAGTATGTCAGTGTAATTGCATTCTTATAGGGTGAGTTTAATTTCTAAGCTGATACCTGCATGTAACACACGCAGGAATGATGACAATCCTTTGCTATTGACGACATATTGACTACTGTTAGCAGATTAGAGATAAAAGAATGTATCAGCTCATGAAATGGTCTTTTCTCTTGTTATTTTGTGTTCTAGATATTCTTTCTTTTCTTTTTAGTTTTTTTAAGTACAGTTTCTCTGTGTAGCCCCGACTGTCTTGAAAATTGCTCTGTTGATCAGACTAGCCTCAAAGTTAGAAATCTACCTGCCTCTACCTTCCGAATGATTGGACTAAAGATATATACCAATGCCTTGCTAAAACATTATTTCTAATAAAGGATTAAAAACAGATCAATTTTTCTTTTTAACTAAGTGAGTTCCACTGATAATCAAAAGATTAAAATTTAAGTTATGCGTGGAATTTTATAAACACCTGAAGACATGAAAATACAGATGAACATTTAGTGGCCCAACCGTTATAGATGGGCCTAGAGTGGGTCATTGATAAACCCCCACTACTGAGAGAAGGTGCAAACCTTTGTGAGTGTGTAAAAGGCAGGCACGAGTGTTCCAAGGGACTGTCCATGATTTTTCCTTCTTTGTTGAGACAAAATATTGGCCTTGCTTTCTATTCAAAGAGTACTATCTGGAAGTAAGTAAAAAGCAAATGCGGGTATCAGATGAAATGTCATGATAAACTACTCCCCTTCTTGTGTTCTTCTTAGTCCTGGTGCAGAAAGATGCAAGGTAGTGAGTGGTAGAACATAGAAAATGTATTACAGACCCCTTGAAGAAAAATGGCTCCCTAAATCAAACTTGCATGCAGCTAGGCATGTTCTAGAATGGATAATCTCACAGGAAAAGAAATTATTACGAGCAAAACTGAAGTAACCTGGGCTTCAGGAGGGCAATAGTTTCAGGAAGGAGGTTGACATGGCTGTACCATTGAAAGAGAGCACAGGAGCAAGGCAAACTTCTTCTTTTTAACTAGTCACCCATGAATCTTGTGCTCCAGCACTCAGACAAATCCATGGGTACATTTTCAATATAATAAACATCTTGCTATTGTGTTCCTTCCCCGTGTCAGCCAATATACTTAGTTCACTGATATACAAACATATATTTCATATACGCATAAAGCATACACCCACTATGTATATATGTGCTGGAAGGAGAAGCCAGCTGAACTGTATTTCCCAGCATGCAAGTGACTCACAATAACAAGCTGACCTGTCCTTAGCTCACCTGTCGAAACATCAGGAAGAGAAGCACACTCACCCTCATTCTAAGCTCGGATTTCCAACTGTACTCTAAACATGATAAAGCTGGATTCATCAATTCAAATGCCCGTTTTTATGTCTGTTATTACCAACATGTTTAGTCCTGCTACCCATCTCTTAAGTGGGTATGCTTCCATCACCCCCTCATTGCTTCCTCATCCTGACAGTAACTAAGTCCCTTTTCTCTTGTCTGCTCTGTCTGACACAAGCTCCTTTCCCTTGTTTATTCTCCTATTTCTGCCAATGTTACTACCTACAAAAGACACGTTAACTCTCATCTTCTGTTAGCAGCCTTCCATTGATTCTAGGAAATACTCCAACTTTTTTATTTGTCTTGAAAAATCCATCATGATCTGCTTTCTATTTACTTGGTGGGTTTCTTGATGCTCCCGTGTCCCCCGAGGCTTTGGAGTATGAAATATTCTATTCATTTCATGTATATAATGTGTTCCCATTACTGAAATTATTCTTTTCTTGACCACTTTTTCTCTGCTTTTACAGTTTTGGGGTATGATGAGTATGTCTTTCTCTTTTGTGTATTGTACAAATGTTTGTACGGTCTGTTGTATGTATTATGTGTATGCCTGTGCATGTCTGTGTGGATACCCTATTTATGCATATGTAAGTAGAAATCAGAGGTTGACTTTGGGTATGTTCCTCCATTTCATCTCAACCTTCTATTCCAGAACTTGGCCTCTCACTAAACCGAGAGCTCACACTTTTGGCTAGGCTGAATAACCAGTGACTTCTAGGAATCTTTCTGTCTCTACTTCCCTTCTCTCTGTTGCTTCTGGCATTGAGTTTGTGGTTTATGTCAACATGCCTGGTGTGATGTGGGTGGTTGTGATCCATCCTCAGAGCCTAATGCTGTGCAACAAGAAATTTTTCCATTGTGCCATCTTCCTGGCTCCTGTTGACACAGTTTTACATTCAAAATTGCTTCCTTCACAACAACATAAGTAACTTGTAGCTTAGAGAATTATTTGGGCTTTTCAAATGTGTTTATGCATTTTATTTTCTATCCTCTGTCAAATTCTGAAATCTTTTGGGGTTTGCATCCTCTAAATTTCCCTTTGATGGGTTTATTATGTGGAAAAACATGACTGGTGCTCAAAAAATATATGCTCAACTAACAAAAATCTATGCAAGTGCAGTTAAGATAATTAAAAACTAAGTCTTTACAGGGATAAAACATTAGAAGTCTGGTTTGTGTCATGGAAAGAATTTCTGTATTTTAAACTCAAGGGACCTTGTGTCCTCTGAACCACAGATGGTGCCCACAATTTAAAAATCCCATTTTGTTCCTAAGTAAATGAAAATAAACATAAATGGAATGAGTGGATTGAATGAAATAATTGGCAAGCATGTAATTAAGAGTTTGTATAGTGGGCATTTATTTTAACATGAATTAATAGTATCCAAGAAATCCTTTCGCTTTTGTGACAGCGCTTTAGGAAATCACTTGGATTGGCTTTCACTTGCCTGTGATGTTGACAAAGCAATTTTTCAGCTACAGTGGTTTGGTGACTGAATATCAAAAAAAAAAATAATGATAAAGCTAGCCAAGCAAATCCTTTATGTTTCCAGAGTTTTATAAATTATACTTTCTAAACTATGGATGTCAGGTAACTAATTTGGTTTGTATTGCTACTGTCTTTGAGGTTCTGCACTAAAAATATGCAGGTCTAAAGGAAACAACTCATGGATGGAAGCCAGACACACTTATTTTTGTACCAAAAGTGGACAGTTGGTTTTCTGTTTTTCTGGTGGTAATCTGTGCTTGTCACATGTTCAGAGTTGTGAAGAATGACCGTGGTGCCAGGGAACCCTGTCTTATGTTTCTATTGGCATAACAAAATGCCTTGACCAAAAGCAACTTAGGGAAGAAAGGGTTTATTTTGTCTTACATTATGCAGGTAATAGACCATCATTCAGAGAGTTGGGGCAGGAACTCAAGGAAGGTACCTGGAGGTTTGAATTGAAGCAGAAACCATGGAAGAGTGCTGCATATTGGCTCACTCTTCATGGCTTGCTCAGCCTGATTTCTTGTACCACCCAGGGCCAGGACCACCTACATGGGGTGGTATCACCCAGTGGGCTGGTTCTTCCCTTATTAATCATCAATCAAAACAACCAAAGAAACCAAACAATTCCTCTTAGAATTGCCAACAGGCCAATCTGGTTGGGGCATTTTCTCATTCGAAGTTTCTTTTTCTCATGTGACTCTAGTTTGTGTCAAGTTGACACCACACTAGCCAACACAACTCCCACGTGATAATTGATTAGATGCACAAACGACTATGGTTTATTCGTATGCTCAGGTCAACCAAACAGTACAAGTAAATTAACATGGAGAGATCAGGTGCTGTCCAGATACTGAAATAGAGTTATGATGGCAACTAAGCAAGAACACCTTGTTCTAGAGATTTCCAAATTCCGATCTGACAAATAGGCTTTTAAAACTTGAAAAATGAATAGAGTTGATTATATGTCTAAAAATAAAAGGAGCTTTGTTATAAAAAGTTTCATTAAAATCAAACCTTCCTGAATATCATAGGTAATTAAGTATGTCTAACATTCTAAATGATTGATTTTTCTGTTTTATATTTTTCAACTGTGCTTTCATCTGTAGGCATTTTACCAATTCCTGTATCTTCTGAAATCATAGACTATGTTAAACATGAAAACCAAAATCACATTGAGTGTGTCTATACATTGTATATGCTTGAATGTGTACCTGTGTGTGTTGTGTGTCTGTGTATCTACATGTGTCAGGGGGAGGACTGGTAAATGTGTGTGTAAGTAAATAGGTAAGGATGGTTCTATAAGTGTGTTTACATGTGGAGGTCAGAGGTCAATTGAAGCTATCTTCTTTGTTCCTTTCCACCTCATTTTTTCCTATTTCCATATCTATGTATTTTGCGTTTATAAATCCTCTTCAGATATGTGCACATCTGGAGGTCTGAACTCTAGTCCTTATGCTGGAAGGGCAAGCATTTTTATCGCTGAGCCATCTCCTCGGCCCTCCTCCTTATTTATTGAGACAGGGTCTCTCTCTGAGATCACAGATGTGATTAGACTGGCTGTCAGGACAAGCCCACGGAATCCTCCTGTCTTTACTCCATCCACTCAGTTCAGAGATAACAGATGTGCTTGATCATGCATGACTTTTATGTGGGTGCTGGGATATAAACAGAGTGCTTACGTTTGCATGCCAAGCACTTTGCTTAATGAGCCTTCTCCCAGGTTCAAAAATATCATGTTTCTGAAATTCATATTTTGTCACATGATTGTATCTATTGAATGCTTCTAAGAGTGACCTAATAAGGTAAAATTTAAATTCTATAAAATGTACACGAGCATCCCAATTTGAATTGATGTGGGTATTGCTGCTGCTTTTTTTTTTTTAAATAAACCCTGTGTTCCAGATGCCTGAAGTTAGACAATTCTATACCATGTAAATACAGTTTTATTTGTGGTATTCCTTGGCCCCGATCCCAAAGTCTGACCTTTCTTTTATGTATCAGATCAAACGTTACTTCCTTTGTCAGCCCTCCACTCAGTTCTCTGGGAAGCAAGTTATTCTTTTCTTTATACATAAAACAACTTTTATGTATCATTTTTATGGAATTTATTACAATGCATTGTAATTTTTTGTTGAGGATCGTTTCCTCCTTCAGAGAATAAACTCTTTGTGCTTAGGGAGCCTGTTTTATGCCTTGCTATATCTTCCAATTGCATTGTGTGCTGCAGGCATCCAGTAGCTGCTCAGCAAGGACATAATTCAGTCTGGCACACAGGAAGGCAGAATGATAGAGATGGAAAACTCCATCACTTGGCTTTAGCTGTGAATTTTGGGCATGGCCAACACTTCTGAATATCGAAGAGAAAAATCACTTGATACAAACACCTGCATTTCCCTTTGAAATGTGCAAACACCTGCATTAAACTATGACTTACATTCCATCTTATTGCTGAGTAATAAATATTCTAATTGTGTTGATCTCAGGTCATTGGTAGGAGATGAGATTTAACTTAACAATGAAACAGTAATTTCTTTTCATAAATATACCTAGATCTTATGTCATGTGTGAAACTCATGGTACACAACTGGACCACTGAGGAGCTGTTACCATAAACAGCATTATTAGTGATGAGCTGAACTTAGGTTTTTTTCCCAGTTATCATTCCAAATAGATTTATGAATCATTAAAGGTATTTCTAAATTTGGTGCAAACTTGCTCCATTGGGTGCTGATAGGTTCTTATTAGATGCTTCCATCTGACTGTTTTCAGACGGTTACTGACATTTCAATTTACTTGAAATTCTAAAGTGTAGAGGCATTTGCATTGACATGTTTAATCACTTTTCCATTTTAAGGCAAAAGATGAGAAATCACCAGGGAGAGAGAGATTCATCAGTATGAGTGTAAAGAAATGGAAGATTTGCAAATGCAATTCCACATAATTAGATTGTCATTTAGTGGAGGTATTTTATTACCTCTATAGACTAAGGGAGGCATATACATTGCTATTCTCATCATTGACCTCATGGGAAATTATTAAAGCACTTTAAAATATTAACATAGTGGCCCACTATGTGCTTCTAAATGAATCATTGATAATGAAAGCATCTATAAGAAATAGAGAAAGCAGAATTAACATTTGATAAGTATCATGCCTTTTCTGATAATTAAGCACATTTTGATCTGAACAAGATAACAGTATATCTCATTCCTAATGCTCATTCATTCATGCATACACACATATATTTGTGCTCGGCTCAGAGCTGGCCTCTTAGAAACAGGATGTGGTAGAGGCATGGAAGGTACTTCTCAGAAGACTATAGCCATAAAAGAGACAATAAAAAAATGAAAACTTGGAAAACTCTTTCATGGTATTTAAAAACAACAACAAGACGGACACATGCAGAGTACAGTGCGAAAAACTTAGGTTAGCTTTAAGAAGAAAATAATTTGAGGACCAGTGTATTTGAGGGAGTGTCACAGCCAAGTGAATGGGGAGGAGCATGTGACAAGGGCTCTGTGGAGGTCATTTACTAAGTAGTGCTAACCAATGTCCAGGCCATCGATTTGTTTATTAACAGCCTAGCTTCCCCCCTTGCAAAAGCCTCCTCCTCCTCTTCCTTTCTCATGTGATATTCACATCAAAATTGGATTTCAGGGAAGATGTGAAATTTCTTCCAGAAATATTTGCATTTTAACAGAGGTCAAAACCCCGATCATCACTGTAGGACAGAATCCTCTCAAGTGCTGATATCTCTGGCATTAGTTACTCAGCACACACTGTGAGCCTGGCAGGTGTGGAAGGAGGACATTTTGTGGTCATTCGGAGGTGATGTTAGTAGATGATCTCTGAATGTCAACCCTATGCACAACTTTTTGAAAATACTTTATTTTATCTAGTTATTACCAGAATACCTAAGATCCTTCCTTGGAGGCAGATGCCATTGGAGGCAGGTATGCTTATGACAGTCTTTGAAAAGAAATGTAGAGATGAAGCAAAAACAAAATGAAAACAGAGCTCCCTAAAGCTAACCCAACCTGCAGTTTACAGGGCTTTTCCTGAGATCACCATATTGGGTACAGACAGTGCCCTGTAAGGACAATGGTGATATGTTGTTTGGTTATACTAGAGTGGAAGTAAGGACATGAACTCTTCTGGGGTAATGACATAATTACTCCCATTGACAGTCTCTGAGAAGCTGGGAATACTGTTTGGAGGTAGAAGACTTGATAAACATGTGTGGTGCCCTAGTTCAACCCTCAATATTGTGGGGGAAAAATCTTTTAATAAAACTATCAGACAATAATACATGATGTCACGGGACCATATTCCAACTTAAACAGGTATGTAGAGAGGAAAACTATCAGGGGACATGCAAAGTAAGGAGACAGATCCCTAGCGAAGGAATGATTACTTTAATATATTTTATAATCATCATTGAATTTTCCCTGGTGAAGGATTGAAAGCGCCTGTGAATCTTCCTTAAGTGCCAGGAAGGAAGGGTTCTTAGTGTATTCCATTCATTCACTCTAGGTGCTGAGTTCACAGTCAGAGGGCTTGGCTTTCTAGGCTCATCAGTTGGCATAATATCACAAGAATTATTTGGTGTGAATTCTGCATTTCAACTGGCTGAATCACATCTATGACAATTTTAATCAAATAATAAATCATTGTACCTCATTTCAAAACCCCTTTTTTTTCTGCACTTAGAATTACGATTCTGGGTAGGAGGCACTGAAAATGTGCTTTTCTTATTAATAAGTGTTGTTTTATATTTTAAAATATGAATATCAGTGTAAGAGGCTCAGAAATGGCGTAAAAGAAGGGACTTGCTCTTCTTTGCTTATTCCCCTAGTCTTGCCCTTTCAGCTATGTACTCATAACTGGTACCAGCAGCTGTTGGTTATTTCCAGAACTTTCTGTACTCTGAGGAATGTCTGCTTACATAAGCATGTTCTCATACTCAAAAATTTGATCATAGCTTTGAGGATGCTTTTCAGTCTCTTAATGTGTCGTCATTAGCCAGGCCACATTGCTCTCTCAGTGAAGTCTTTTCTATGTAACTTTTGTGATACTTATGCAAATATTCAAAGTTACAAACACATGTTACAGATTACAGCACATGCACAAATCATAAAATGCCCTAAAATTTCACGTGCCTCCTTGGCCGTACATAATACATGCTGTAGTAACTGTTCTATTGCTGCAAAGAGACTCCATAACCAAGGCAGCATACGGAAGAAAGCATTTAATTGGGGGCTTATTTATAGCTTGATAGAATTAGTCCATTGTCAACATGTGGCAGGAGTCAGGTACGGCGCTGGAGCAATGATCCTCAGGGAGTAGGTAGACAGAGGAAAACTGAGCCTAGTAACACTTTCAAAACCTCAAAGCCCATCGTCAGTAACACACCTCTTAATCTTTCCTAAACAGTCTACCAAGTAGAAACCAAATACTGGTTAATTCCTGTGAGAATTATTGTTATATAAAGCAAAGCCGGTCTTCCCTATCTCTTTTGTTCACTGTCTCACAAGGTATTTTCTGTCTCCCACATGATATTTCTCAAGATGGCGTTTACCATCAGGACCTCAGCAGAGGATGAACAAATGATTCTACTCAGTCATGGACTCAGTCTCAGAAAACTGCAGAGTAATAACTACCCCGTCCTTGTAAAGTACCTATTAGCTTCCAGTATAAAAGTAATAACTACCCCGTCCTTGTAAAGTACCTATTAGCTTCCAGTATTTTGTTATGATAATGGGAAATGGATTTATACATGCCCTTAGTGTAGAGTATATGTTCAGTAAATATTGCAGAAGCTCATGCAACTGCTCACACTTCTTGAAGAGTCTGTTTCTCTCAAACGGCTTGATATTGTTTGAGAAATCTCCTGCAAACTCCTATTCTTCCTATTACTACATTCTAAAATCTTCCCTCCTACTACCTAGTTGAACTATTAATAATCTTTAAAGCTGTACTTAAATCACATATGTTGAACATTCAAGTGAGGCCCACTTGTTTGAAATCTATGGCTCTAAACTTGACAAGTCAGCATGGAGCAATGACAAAGCCCAGGAATGAATGTCATAGGCTCACTCTGCTCTTGACCATGTTGACATAAAGTCTCCTAACGCTGGACTGAGCTCATCACCTGTAAGCTCCCAAATTCTCAAATCTTGCTCAAACAAAATCTGATGCATAAGTTTATTTTGACTTCAACTTTTTTATAGCTTAAAGAATAATTTAAGTAAGATGTTAATGTAAATATTTGTCTAGTGATGAAACATTATAAGCCTGATACTTCAATCTTAAGCATTAATATTTTCTAAAATCATGTAAGTTCAATATTCACTTTGAAACCATACCCTGAGTTTTACTATAGATTACTGAGGAATTAATTGTGTATGCTTTATCTTAATGTTATCAAGATTTGTTTTGTAACATGAGTATAATAGGAGTGTGGGAGAGCCAGAAACCCTTACAACCCTTTCCCACTTCTTCTTGGGGTTTAGCCCTAGAGGCAAATACCATGACATTTACCATGGAAAACCTGTGATAAAAGGGAAGGATGGAAGGAAGGAAGGAAGGAAGGAAGGAAGGAAGGAAGGAAGGAAGGAACGAGCAAGGGAAGGAAAGAGAGAGAGAGAAAGAGATATTTAGATATAAGTTAGACTTGAACCTATGCATTAAAGATTTAGCACCTATGATCCAAATATTACAACCAGTTTTTGTTCCCCTTCTAAACTTTCAATAGATTTTAGTTATTTGGGTGAGTGTGGGATAGGGACAGACTCAGTGAATTTGGTGTGTTTTTCTGTCTTAAAACTTGTGACCATGACTAGATCAATAGCTAAGCTTCTCAGGCAGAGTCTGTTTCCTGTGTACATGCCACTGTCTTTGCCACAAATGCTTTGCATTGAGTACTGACTATATCTCATTATATGTTATTATATGTCATTAATCATTATATTCAAGATACACCTTGAGGGCAAGAGGATATTCCACTTTTTACCATTTACCACCAGCAGAGCACAGGGCAGCAACAGTTCCTGCATGGCTGCATCAATGAAAAGGATGCCTAAATGCATCCAACATTTGGAATTAACAAGGAAGGGTTTCCAAAGACAGTTTTGGTCCTCAATTAGTACATGAAAGCCAAAGATGGGCCCAGCTGCTCTACCAAGCTCCAGGCTCTGAGAACAACTGTTTAGCTGAGCTGCAGACATATTGGATAGTACATTTAAAAAAATCTCTAAAAGGAACCATCATATTTGGAGCAGCAAACAGGACAGCTTGCCAAATCCATTCTGAATTGAAAGTTATGTTTTATGTGTTCATGGCTTTTTGTTTTGTTTTGTTTTGTTTTTACCCTTTAGTAAAAGCTTTTCACAAAATTGTTGGCAAAGAAGCAAAATAAATTATGTTTACCCAGGTGAAAGAAGAGTAAAGGATGGGAATACTAAACTTAGTCATTTAATTAGACTTTTGCCTGGAATTCACATACAAGATGTAAATATTTGAATTGTCATCTGTAAGTGAAGTGGTTCTAAGGGAATGCTTGGTGTATGGTGGTAGGCATGGTGTGTATTGAGTTTTGTTTGGCTATTTGTAATTAACCCTTCTGGGCAGGATGTAAATGTGACTCCATTATCATTTTTTATCTATGCATTTCTCTCTTCTATTTTTTTCTGTGAATGGCCTTCCAGAAGAGTCTTTCCTTCTATACCTATCCACAATACAGGTCCTCTTCTACATGTCCTTGCATGCACCTCAGCTCTTGGCAGCTTCGTGTTTTCTTCACTCTTCAAACAGTCCAAACTCTTCATGGTTTTCACTAGACTGGTTTGGGAGGAGAGCCACACTTTTATTTCAGCCAGGACAGAGCCTGGGGAATTTTGTGACCTTTCAGAGTTCCAACTGCCCATTTACAAAAGGATGGTCATACGCATTCCATTTTAGTACTGGTTGGGACAATGTGTGAGGTAAAAGGTATCTAGCCCCTAATGGTCACAGAATGCCCTCATTAGACATTAGCTGTGACCTTTCTTTCTAAAAGCTGTCTTGGTTGAGGTTTTATTTTCTAGATCTGCCCAGTTTTTCTTTCTCCTTCCATCTCCCATCAGTCGTCATTTCATGATCTGGTTTCTCCGAACACTTAACTACCTTACAGTCATTTTTACATTTGCTGTGCTGAGCAAGGGGGCTGCAATACCTCACATGTAGTAGGGAAGAAGAGATGAATAAGGTGTAGAAAAAATAGCAAACTTTGATAATTCTAAGTATTTCTGATCTTCCAGTTTTTAAGTACTATTGGGCTAGGCTTTTTCTAGACAATGAAAATGGTCCCTGTGAAGTTCAGAACTTCAAGCTAAGCCTTGGTTCTAACCCCTCCTTCACAGTTACCCAAGAGGCTCTACTTCATAAACTAGTTTCAAGGTTCGTAAGTTCGCCCCATTTCCATGTTTATTCTTCCATCTTTCTATTGTCAGTGACAGTGACATTGTTTTTTTTTTTTTGTTTTTTTTTTTTTTCCTGCGATCAAAGACCAGCATAGCAGGAGCTGTGGAAGTGGTTCAGGAGGTGATGTGCTTGCCATGGAAATATGAGGACTCAAGTCCAGATCCCCAGCATCCATGTAAAAATCGAATCATGGTGCACATGTCTGTAATCGCAGTACTGGGAAAGCAGAGGCAGGTAGATCCCCAAATCTTACTGAGTTGATGGCTTAAGCTAACTGTTTGAAATCAAGACTCTGTAATAGAACCTGTGTAAAGAACTAAAGTGATCAAGAAACATATCCAATATTGACTTTGGCCTCAGCATGCACACACATATACACACAGGAGCATATATGTACACACACACACACACACACACACACACACACACAATCAAAACAAACTTGCAAATCAGTAAAAGGAAACAAAGCGGTGGCAGGCAGGCTGGCTTTTCTCGGGTACCTATGCAATGGAGTCATAAGCAGCAGGGAAAGAAGGCACCAGAGCAATGGGGAAGGAAGAGTGTGTACCCCCAGGTTGGTGAAGAAATGTGCTAATCGTGATAACCTCTTGATTCCGAGGTGGCCACTCTGCTGAGGAACACAGAGCTGGCTCTTCTCCTTCTACTGTGGACACAGAGCTGGCTCTACTCCTTCTACTGTGCACACTCAGTAGTTTCACCTTTTCTCCCCTTAAGAGCTTTAAGGAACATGCCTGGAAACTCACAGACACAACCTTAAGCTCTTTTTCTGATGGAAAACTAGGTTTCCCTTGCTGTTGTTTGATACAGATTTAAATATAACTTTAGTATAGTTCATTAAATTTTCTTAATACCTGTTTCTAATATTTAAAATCAAACATTTGTATTATTTATAGACTATTTGCTTCTTCCTGCCAACTTCTCACCAAAGCACATGATTTGTTTGTGCAAATTACCAATAACATTTAAAGGATAACACAATACTGAAACAACATCCAAGAGATGTCAGAAACTTGCAAAAGTATAGCCTGAATCCTGGAAATAAAACCAAATGCTTTAATTTAGAATAATGCATAGATGTGTGTTGGTCTGAGGGACAATCTTGTAAGGTCACTCCTGACACACTACACAAAGAACTACAATTTTTTTTTAACTTTTTTTAAAAAAAAATTACTGAACAAAGAAATTCCATAAGAAAGTGTCATATGTAAATAAAGTGGGTGTGTATGAAGATTTTGGAGATGCTTTACCATCAAAGCAGGTACTACTAAGTTGAGAAAGAAAAATAAGATAGGGTTATGATAAAACACCAAAATGATAGGGAATTAAAAACTGTCAATGGGCCTGTAGCAAACTTGGAAATCAGCTTGGTTAGAGTAAAACTTGTCAGTTTCTGTGGGAAAGAGTGATAGGAGAATCGCATGACTCCTTCCCTATAGTGCAGTGAGCTTTTGGCACATTATAGCACATCCCCTCAGGCCACGTGCTCATCTTCCACAACTGACATCTGGCACAAAGGAGAAGAAAGGAGAAAAGATAGGAAGATTCTGCCATCTCTTGTGTGGGATATTTGGCCTCCGTCATATATCATTTATCAGTATCATGCCTCCTAGAACTGACTAACAAAGCTTTCTCTGGATATCACTGCATACACTGAGTCATTTGCAGTCACCCCTAGCTGAGAACCACTGGTTTCAAAGGCTCATCTCTTATGATTTCTTCTTACCAATTCTTTGTGTTACTGGCCATGGCATAACAAGGAATGAGAGAGAAATTTATAAAACAGAAATCTGTTAAATTTTTGACATAATAGCAAGGCCTCAATATTTGATAAGAGGGGATGAAAGAAATCCAGTACTTTCTGCAAGTTCTGGATGAGCTATAGTTCTGACTTGTTTAATGTCATATTGTCTTACTAACTCAATCTTCTCTATTCTAAATCATCCGAACGTGACAAATGGAGACATTATAACATTCAATTAAAGGAGAATTGATGGGTTTTAAAGGTTTATTTCATTAAAGATTAGAGGTTTGTTTTTTTTTTAAGTATGCACAGACATACCCACACATTTACATAGTGCCTATGAGACATGGAGCATCGCTGGGGAGTCACTGGCTTGGGAACTCACATTCTTCAGGAGCTGCAATAATGACAGCACTGGATGTCCCATATAACAAATTGTGTGGTACATTTTGAAATATTTCCATGTGGCAGAACAATAGATGTAGAGTATCCTTTTTCTATTCTGCTTCCTAAAGGAAGTATTTCTTATAGAGACTAGGAAGCTATGTATTGCCCTCATCAAGGAGCTTATGAACAGCATCTTCTGTGCATGTCCATGACACGATTATTCTATATAAAATCAGATCAATACCTTTGTTGTGGAAAAGGTTGAAAACTTACCTGACAGTAGATCTACAGATATCAAGCATCTTTGAATGGTTCCTCTCTCGAATTACATTGTAAAGACACTGGGGAAATACTAGAGAATATATTACCTTTCTCCCAGCACCAGTTCACTGTAGATGATGTGTCAGAAATACAGTCAGGATATGCTATGTGTCCCATGAACCTCTGGGATAAATGTGAAAACATCTGGATGGGAGAATGGAGAAAGCCATACTCCCAGAGTGCACATAACATGCTACTATGAGGTTACTTTGAAGTTTGTTTTATTGCCAAGTTAACTAAACAATAGTGTTATTGCCTAGAGTTACTGAATAAAACAGTCATGGGCAACATGATTTGATATCTTCCAGACAAGGCAATTCAGATGAGGCTCTCACAAGAGTGGACAGTCATTTTAAGAAACTGTGCAATAGGCTAGAAACCTGGGGCTTGTTGAAGGGGAGAAAAAAAGGAACAATAAGATTTGTTTATCTATTTCAGGGCTTGTCATAGCCAATGATTTCCAGAACTTGAGGAATATAATAAAGCTAAATTAATTTCAATCATGAGCAGTTTTTGAGTGTGTGTATGTATGCTCTATGTGAAAATAAATTGAAATACAAAGGGAATTTAAATAATTTCAAGGTCTTACTTTATATTATGCTCTCAGAGAATATTTGTTGGCCAATGTACACATGACTTTATTTTATTTATAGTGTAGCCAATACAGCTTTAATGTCTGAAAAAAAACCATCACCAACAAAGTGTTCTTCTTTATATAGAAGTATCAAATCAGAATTCAGGTCTTCATCAATCCCAATCCTGAACATAAGCCATCATTTCCTTTCAGAAACCAGTTCATTTTTTTCAGGAAGACTTTGGTCCCTATATTCGATGATAACAATGGATTATCAAGTTACACTTTACAATAACTTGGCATTAGTGTGCTGTAACAGTGAGCAATCAGACATTTGGAAGCAGGCTACATGGAAGAGATGGTACCAGGCTTAGAAATGGATAGACAAAAGATTTGCAGTTTATCATCTCTATATGTAGGAGATTAAGACATAGCTCACACAATGGAATCTATTCAGCAAGTGAAAATATGATGAGCAAATAAAGCTTTTAGAAGGATCAGAATGAGACAAGTGTTCAGGCTTTCCTGAAAGATGACGTGAAAAATCATGGAAGGCTGTTGAAGGGTAGCATTATGGGAAAGAAGCAGTCATCTTAGAATCTTGTTTTTGTGGGAGGTGAAGAATGGTCTTAGAGAAGAAAAGAGAGTAAAAGTAAAGACTGAAGCTATCCAAGTGTACATCCAGCACAGAGCAGAGATGAAAGTAAAGACTGTCTCTTTTCTGATGGACATGCTCCGATGAGTATCAATTAGTGGGATATAGGATTAGAGGGGCTTGCAGTGTAATACTGAATTTACAGTAGAACAATGGAAAATAATTATTGAAGAGATAAAAGTGCTGTACTAGAGCATGGCAGATTGTTCCCTGAGGAATAGAGATAAGCATGATACTGAAAAAGTGGACTTTGAAACATGATCAGGTGTTTTCAAGATGCCATACAGAGGGAGGATTTTCTATAATATAATGTAAACAGGCAGGGAGATAGAACACAAAACAGGAGAAGCTAGAAGCCAGGTAGAGAGATGGCCTAACAACTCAGAACTCTTGTTGCTCTTGTCAAGAATTCAAGTTTGGTTTTCTGCACCCATGTTCAGTTGTAACAGTCACCCACAGCTTTTGAGTGTCCATCACTCTCTTCTGGCCTCCATGGCTCACTTACTCATGTACTCACATAGAGGAAATACACATGTACTTTAAAACAAAACAAAACAGAAAGAAGGCCAAGCACTGTGGATAAACTCAGATTGTACATAGTCTTGTAAAGCAGGCTACAAGAATTAATCTCATCCTTTCAGTGATGAGAAACTGTAAAATGCTTTTTCCCTGAATTTCGAATATATAGATTAAAATCATGTGGGAGAGGAATTGGAATGATGAAGATGGACAACTTGAGAGTCTTCTTTGAGAATCTCAGTGAGACAAGTGAGGTCATTCTAACTATTGGATGTTGTTTTCAACAAAGGTTTCAGATGTCACAGACCATAATACCAATCCTGGGTGAGTGTCAACCAGTATGTTGCTCAGGTGTGAGAGTCAGGACCACACAGCAAGGAGAAATGACGACTTTAGATGCATGTTCTCTGTAACTTCAGACTCTCAATAGCCAGAGAGCCCAGGTAGGTGACTCATCTCTATTCTTACTTCCTTCTTGGTAAGTTGGGATAGCTTCTGGTCTTTCTCCTATAGCATATTGAAAGACTTAAATGACTAAATACTGTCTGTACTTTGTCTTTGTTTAAACACTGCCTGTAACAGAGGAGGAACTCAATCAGTACCAGTTAGGGTCCATGCTCATAACTTCAATGCCATAAGAAATAGGCCAATGAATGAAAAACCAATCATTTTTTTGGTAATTAAGGTGGCCTTGATTATTCCTTCAAGCAATGAATTTCTGAATTAGAAAAGGAAATGATGGATAGGCAAGGCACGTGAAAACACTGCTGGTAATTGTGAAATCATTATATATGCCAGGCAAAGATGGAGGACAAAATTAGATTTTTCTCTCACTTCTTTGAACTTGGGTAATTAGAAGAATGATTTTACCATTGATATCAGTGAGTTACAAAGATTTCTCAATAGTACATGACCTCAAGGTTATTGGAGCTTTAAGTTGGATAATTAATGTAAGGGACAATGATAGGCAAAGTATAATCTTTCAAGAGAGTTATCTATTAACATAGACTTCATCATTGTCTTCGAGATGAGAGACACAGCTGCATAGACAAAGAGCCTCATTTTCTCCAATGTTTCACTAGCTCAGAAGAGAGATGATTCAGCAGAGGAAGCTCAATGGTGGAGTCAGTTAATAGCAGCAACTAGACTCACAAGACATCCTTTTCTATCTGATCGCTCACAGATGCTTCTGTTTTCAGATGAGCTAGGAATTTTCGTAAGCTTCTGATTCCACATTATGGGAAGCATCATAAATGTAAAAATCCCTGATTCTGGGATCTGGGGTATTGTGTCATCCAAGCTTAATTAAATCTAAGAGTTTGAGGGATTGGGTGCATTTTTATACTTTTCCATTTCTAGTCAAATTCCCATAACTTATCATTACATAACATGTTATGTCCACAACATAAACCATGCTTAGGCTTATGTATGCCAAAAGTTATGGATGTTTTGTGGTAGAGAGGGTAGGAGAAAGCAAGGTATTGCCTAGAGCAATCCAAAAACGTTTGACAAAAGCATTCCAGAGTTTGAGATAGCAAAACTCCATGTTAAAAGAGGTCACAAATATTTGCTGTCAATAGTATTTTGCTGTCTAGGTTTAAATCTGTAGTGTGAGGGTTAAACATATAACAACAAGGTATGAGAGAGGGTAGTGAAGTATTCAGGGAACTCAGGGGTGAGCAACGCTCCAGTGTTCAGCCAAGGGAAATTGAGAAGAGTCTATATGAGAGTAACAAGCGCCAGTTTCTACATAAAGGCTCTTCATTTAATATGCAATTTCTGAATGGATCCCAGAGAGATTCAGAGTGCTAAGAAATAGCCCTGAAGAGTTTTTATTAATAGAGAAAGTAGATGTAAAATGCAGGTTATTAGCATCTTTCAGGAAATGTCAGATGTTAATATGTGCTATAGCAATGATATAAGCTGAATTTTAATTGTGGAAACTGGATCATGAGGAGTAAGTGGGAAAACAGGATCTGGAGAAGAAAAAGAAGACTCAGAAGCAATACAAAGGTTTGGTCACTACATAACAGGTCCATGCTTAGGCGAGAAAGGTTTCTGGGAAATGATATCAGGATGAGAGGATGCATGAAATTGAATCATAGTTCAAGGTAGAGCCAGATACATATTCAGCTCCTGCCATGTTTGCCCAAATTAGTTACTTTCTTGCTGCTGGAGCTCCTTCTAATCCTTCAGCCAATAGCCTTTAAGATACCAGCCCACTTGAGTGTGGTCTCTTTTGCTTTTAAAAGCAGCAGTAGCCCTGCTCTCGCTCTTGCTTCTGGCTCTGCTTCCAGCTACTAGACTCTGTTCCTGGTTGCACAGAGGGCTGTTGTCTAAGACAGTGATCTGTAAGTTTTCCCCTTAAATAACCCTTTCATTAATCATAATTCCAAACTGGTGTGGGATAGTTTTGTGATTTACATCAATACTTTCTAACCCAGAATATGTGTCTCATCACCTCCAACACATTTTCCCAAAATTAATTTTTATAAACAGAGGAAGGAGATTAGGAAATTTTATACAATCAAGTAGATATACCACCATAGGCATCAAGAAGATATTTCTTCCACAGATTTTCATCAACTTCTGGGTCCCCCAGTCTTTTAACCAGATCAGTAGGAAACTCTCCTCCATGACAGGTCTGTTTCCACAATTTATTGCCACATGCCAGTAGGTTACCAATTATTGCACATCCTTCACACAAAGATAGGAGATCAAGGATGCTCATAATACATGTCCAGAATCTTCTGATCTTCTGGTCAGTTCTTTTGCATATTTTCTTATTTTGAGGTTAATTAGGACACTGGAACATGAGGACAGAGAGTTCCTGCCCAAAGACTCCACTATGTTCTTTCTGACTGTGAAAATCAACCATTCCAAATGGTTTCATACTGACTTGCTATCATTTGTTAACCAACTCTTAGTTTACTCAGGGGCAAAATAACTAAACTTGACTAAGATATCTTAGTGTAGATCTGCATTGATGTGTTCATGATTGCCAGTCTCATTTGGGAAGGGACAATTGTTGGTTGGGTTGCTTTTTGGTTCCCGGCTACCCAGCTAGCTTAGGCCAGAAACAATCACACAGAAACTATATTAATTAAATCACTGCTTGGTCCATTAGCTCTAACTTCTTATTGGCTAACTCTTACATCTTAGTTTGGCCCATCTCCATTAGTCTGTGTATTGCCACATGGCAGTGGCTTACCAGCAAAGTTTTGGCATGTCTGACTCCGGTGGTTCCATGGCATCTCTCTCTCCCTTCCTTCTCCCAGCATTCAGTACATTTTTCCCTACCTACCTAAGTTCTGCCACATCAACACTCCAAGGCAGTTTCTTTATTCATTAACCAATACAATCAACACATAGACAGAAGGACCTCCCATACCAGACAATTAGCTTTTATACTGTAAAATAATGTTATTAATTGGGAATCTCAAAGATTGTATTTTGATCATATCCACTCCCTTCCCTGAACTTTTCCTAGATCCCTGCTCATTTCATACTACCTGATTTTGTGTCCTATTTTTTTAAAAACTGCTGAGTCCAGTTAGTGCTGCTTGTGTACTCTGGGCTATGTGGTCATTCACTAGAACATGGTGGACCTTAACAAACAAAACAAAAACACTTACTCCTCTTCCTACAGATAGCAATGGCCAATAGTTCCTAAACTGGTCAACACAAAGACCCAAAAAGGTGCAGAGAAAGAGACTCTGGAGTAGAGTATGCATCCCTATGCGGGAGCATCTCTAACATACACATCAGGGATCAGGGATCATTGACTGTTAAAACCATAGGTGGTATGACTACATTGAAGCAGTGATTTCCAGACAGAACAGGAAGTAGAACACATAAGTTCACAGATGTTTTAACATCATCCATAAGATCTGTGTAAACTCAAGCCATACAAAGTTTCAGTAGTTAGTTTTTATGGAATGAGGAACATGAAATGATCTCGGCAAATTTAACTAGTTTTTGATTCCTTTTCCAATTCTTATTTTTCTTGTTCCTATTTTGGAAGATCTTCAGCTACATGCCTATACATACTTCACTTCTCCATTTCTGGACTTTGCTTTTTTTGCTGGTCTTCATGCATTCTTATCCTCCTAGTTTATAGGATCTGTTTTACTTTGTTTAGTTATTTTCACACTTAATTGAAACTTTTACAGCATGACCTGGTTAAAATCAGCAGTTTCTTCTCCTCATCTATTGGAATTAATTTATATTTTTATTCTTTTTGTAATTTAAAAACTTATACATGCAATTGTGTTTTATTTACCATCTCTACAAAAATGAAAATAATTATTCTACAAATCCTATAGAAATTAGAATGGGTATGACAACCTGGGGTGTGATTATAAATTATAAACTGAATAATTAATTTTGCTTTGTAAAGAATAATTCAAGGACTAATATCATGAAACTCCCCCAGCCTTTTCCCTCTTTCTTCTCATCTTGGGATATAATTGCATCTATTGTGAAAAACATACCAGCATGCAATGAAGTAAAATTAAAAGTAAATTTCTTTGCAGCTAGTACGATGACAGCACAGGCACTGTGGGAGTCCAGACATAATAGAAAGGCAGTTGGGTGAAGCTAGCCAGGAGCTACAGACTATTGCTAAAACCCTTTTTAGTTGGTGCCCTGCCACTCTCACAGCAAGTCTATTTGTGAAGTGGGGAGAACAAAATCAGCAAACTTTACTGTGGGTATATCCAAATACAACTACATTTATATCTATAGTTTGTATATACATCTGTGTGCTAAATACAGCACAGTGCTTCATGCATTAACTTTCACCTGGTCTGGACCTTGCTATGTAGTTCATGCTGGTCTCGAACTTGTGGTACTTCTGACTGACATTACAAGCATGTGCCACCATGTCTGGCTTTAGAAATCATATTTTAAAGAATTTGGTAACTATGGTTTAAAGTTGAAATATGTAACACTGTATGAGTTATTAATTTCCCATTCACTTTGATATAAGGCACTCTCACATAAGTCATTTGAAATATATGAAGTACTTATTAATGCTACATTTAAAGCATATTTATTATATTTTAAATTTTCAATTAAAATATAATTACATTACTTTACATTTCTCTTTTCTTCCTCCAACTCCTACCATATCCATTAAATTCATGACATTTCTCTTTATTATTTTAGCATACACACATGAATATAGAAGCATACCCTGATGAGTTCTTTTAGTGTTGTTTGCATGTCCATGATTTTAGAGCTGACAACTTGGTATTGCATAACCCATTAGGGAGGTCATCCATGAGAAAGACTAATTCTCCCTCTACATTATTTTTAATTCACATTTTTATTTGCACACACACACATAGGTATGCATTATGTACGTTCATGACATGTCAGAGGACAAATTGTAGGATTCTGTTCTTTTCTTCTACCATGTGGGTGTTGAGGTTGCCATGATCAGCAGCAGAAGCAGTATCCTCTGAGTCCTCTCATTGGCCCTATTTATTTTAATATTTCAGGTATTTTTTTTTTAGTAAGTGGTGAAGCTTGAAATCATAGAACTGAAAATCCATTGGCAGTAAAAAATTAAACAGAAAGACTGTTTATGAGAGACATCTGAATTTTGGAAACTCATCACTTGTAAAGAAAGAAATGCTCTGGGATTGTAAATTGTAGGCTAGTTTTCTTTGCTTTATGTCTAAGAGCATCTAGACAATAATGAGAGAAATACATGGATCTAATCTATGTGGTAAGTAGAAAAGGACAAGATCTCCTGAATAAATTGGGAGCATGGGGACCATGGGAGAGGGTTGGAGGGGAGGAGAAAGAAGAGAAGGAAGCAGAGAAAATGTATAGCTCAATAAAATAAGTAAAAAGAGAAAAATATTCTCAAGATAAATAAATAAAAGTGGCATATTATGTATTATATGTACGTGTGTGTGTGTGTGTGTGTGTGTGCGCGCGCGTGTGCTATGGTAAATACAGAGGCATTTTCAACCTCCCCCAAATGAAGGAAATGCTAATGGTTGGCTACCTCTTGAAACATTCACAAAAATGAAGAGAAAGGCATTTTGCTGCTTGATTGTGCCATGATTGTTCCCCAGCAAATGCATAGAACCAGACTGAATTGGAAGTGGCACTCTCCCCATGCTCTCAGGCACACACCAAACAAATAACCCCCCCCCCCCATGCTGTCTACAACATCCCCAGATGGATCTCAAAGGTTTCCAAAGAAATTTTACTAAGAAAGACAAGTAAATGAAACAGAGCCTCAAAAGGTGTTCTCTAGAGAATGAAATACAAACAAAGGTGATGCTTGCAGCATTCAGAATTCCAAACTATTATTCTGTAATTGAAGCAAAATCTACATGAACTAAACAAGGAGCCTTGCATACTGGTGCTGAGCCAAACAGCTGGTCGAGAGCAGAGAATATGCAGAATGACTTTTCTGAAAGATTTTCTTTATTCATGTCAGAGACTGGCTTTTTTATATAAAATAATAGGTAAGAGAAGTCATTAACAGAAATCTCATTTGTATACAAGTTCTGACAAATCATATTTCATGATTTTATTAATATAGAATACCACATCTGTTTTCTTATTATCCTAAAAATTTGTTTACATTTGGTTTAATAACATTGAAGTATTTTGAAATAAACTTATTTCAGATAGTTGATGTCTACAAGGCTAATGCTAATATTTGTCTTTTATTTTATCACTTTTTGATAAAGTTTTGTACCATGCATAGAAGATACATCTAACTTTCCAAAATGAAAAATGGAGTAAATAACTGTAGCAATTTCAAGCTTTTAAACTTTCCAACTCTTCTAATTACGTGAGAGATGTGTAGGTCCATGTTGGCCAAAGTGTACTAAAAGAAAGAAATCATTGTAATGGGTCATGTCAATTACTTAATGGGAAAATGAAAAGAAATGTCAAAACTAATTATAGCATATTCAAAGTATCAAGATTAATTTCATTTCATGAAACATTGCATCAGTAGATATTGTGTATGAAATAAGATGTTTTCTTACTATGCTCTAACCCAAACCATTTGGAACACACAAACGATTGGGTCCACATAACCTAGAGCTCTGACTATGAAAGATAAAATGAAAAGATTCCCCAGAGGGAACAGATGTTGCTCCATAGGCTTGGTTAGCAGACCCTCATTCTTATTATTTGTTCCTAAAATCAGAACACAAACATGGATCCACATGTCAGTGAATACTGTGTTCATTTCATAAAAGAAATACAGTGGAAAGATTTTCTAAAATTGACTTTGAAACTTAGAAAATATTTCCATGGAAAGATAACTCAACCTGAAAATTTGAGGTCACTCAGAGTTTGCTTAAATTAACACATTGAGCATTTTGCCAAGAACTACAGTGAACAAAGAAGAGTCATCATGACTTGGAGGAAACAGTGCTAGGAGAATGGGAGCCATGTAGATTATTATCCTATTTGTTGTAAGAGTTACTTTAAATCAATACTCTATGACTGTATTGTAAAAGACAGAACAAAGGGAGTATAAATCACGTGGATATATTCACCCTTACCATGGACTATATTATTAACTAAAATCAGAAAAAAGTTACAATCATTCAACAGCAACATATGAGAAACTGTGAATTGATCTCAGTACCTTGTTCTGTATGTGTCCACCAAAATGCTATTGGTATTGTATTTAAAAAATGTTTGCAGCCAAAGGTATTTTGAAAATGAAGCACAAAGAATTGCTATTCTCACATTGGCAATGGCAGAAGTAATGTAGTACATGTGTAGTACCTTTGTTACACCAAACGGCAGGACTTTGGGTTCCCTTCTCAGTATTCCTGCATACGGTAAGTGATTTGTGTACTTGACTGAATTTAGTAACATGCTAATGAAATTGTATTTTGTGAAACTCATCTGTAAAAACAAGATTCAACATTTTAAGTTTTAAAATTATTTTCTTCTAGATTTTTAAATATGTGTGTTTATATGTAATGTTTTCTTCTATGTAAATTTGTATGTGAGAGTTCACATTCATATATATATATATGTGTGGAGTCTATAGGTCAATGTTAGGTGTAATCTTTAATTATACTCTATCTAATATTTTGAGAAAAATATCTGCCACTGTACCAGCAGTTTGCCAATTGGCCACATTGGTGGGCCAGCCAATCCTAAGGATCTCCTTCTTCTGTCTCCCCCTTCTTCTATCATTAAGGGCACAACCACCATCAAACTTAGCTTTTGTATGAGTACTTGGAATCTAATATCAGTTCTCCATGTTCTCATGGCAGGCATTTTACCATTAGCTGGATGCAATGTGTTTTTAATGGCAATCTTTTCGGTTATAGGCACTCATTTTTCTAAAATGTGTGCAATCGCAATATGGCCTTCACTCTTAGTACGTGTGGAGGGAAAGTACAGGTTTGAAACATTACATGGAGCTAAGAGTCAGGCTTTAAAATAATCAGACATCATGTTAGTTTCCTTCAAGTTATACAATTTTTGTCTAAATTGGCAAATATTCTAGAGTCCATGTTTCAGTCTTTCAGGAAAACTTTTAAGGTTAATTAGCTGAATTTTGTTTTTGTTCTGCAGATGGATATTTTTTACACACTGTTTTAGTTTGATTCTTTTGTTGGTTCTTTGTCTTCCAATATTGTTTAAGTTATATAATATCTTGTAGACTCAAGTTAGATCAAATCAAACAAACAAGTTGAGTAATTGCTGTGTTGAAGATACTATTACTTCAAACACAATTATTTGGTTACATGGAAACATATGAGCAAGTTAGTTTGCTTAGATAACGTCATGAGGGAGGACTACATACTAACACTTTTATGTGCTTAGCTATTAGAAAAGAACCTTTAATCCTCACAGTAGATGCTTTCCAACTGTATAAATCATTTATGTGTATTTGTTTTATCTTATTCTGGGTCTCTTGATATATTATGTTTACTCTGAATCTCCCCAGCTGAGCTTACCAGAAGAAAAATTGATTTAAAAATTGGTTTATTAGTCATTTTAACTTCCCATGCAGGATAATTTTTAAAAAGTCAGAATATAGACAGGGGTATCCTGGCATTTCAATAATCCACAAACAGCCCTTCAGAATAGCAATGCAGTGACCTACACAGAGTATGATATTACAGATGCACTGAACTTATTGTATGGGGAGATAAGCTCTATCTTAGAGCATCTAAGATCTAATTCATGCAGTACGTCCTGTACTTGAGAACCATTCCTGGAACAGCTCTTCCAGAAGATATGAAAGCTCAAGATACAGGAAGACTATGTATGTCTTCAATACTCCAGGAGTTTGAAGCCTAGGGCAGAGATGAAGAAATGAGATGAATAATGTAATTCAGTGTGTGGGTGTCCTGGTGTCTGCAAAATACTTACGGAGTAATAATATCCTATTTCAAAATGCGGCAGAAGTTGCACACCTGATTTATCTGTCATGATTTCCTTTCTTTGTAATGGACACATCTGTACTAAATGCTCATTAAATGCTGCTTTCTTGCCCCCAACCTGTATCTGCATTGTTATTTGCAAGTTAAACATTGCTGTTTTCTCTGTGCCCTGAATGAATATGACCAACCACTTCATGCTTCTGCAGCCATCATAGAACATTCCCTCAAATCATCAGCACAGACAAAGTCTTCTATCTCTGTTTCTTTTGCTTGGCATTTGCACACCACAGTAACATGTAACTAATATTCCTATTTCAAGGAACAACTAGGGAAACTTGGTTTAAAATGTATCACTCTTCCAACTTGCACCTAGATTTTTAGATAATAACATCTCACTTTTCAGTGTCATCTTTCCTAATACCATATCAATTTAAGAAAATGCTTTATCTTGTGACACCATAACAATGCTCATTTAAAACAATGCAAAATGCAGTCATGCCAACCTTCCCTCAGTTGACATATATATATACTTAGCTATTCTGTTTTGTTTTTATCTCTTGTTTACTTTTACTTAACAACCGACAAATGTCTACAAGTGACACTTTGGATTGAGGGAGTTAACCATTTTAAACTGACAATTATATTAATATAATCTTATAACTAGTAGTAAAAGCTATTTGAATTCTTTTGAGGTCAAAATATACTAAGCACTGTCTTGTCATTACAAACAGTGTTTACTTTTACATTTAAAATATGCATGCTGAGGTATGACTATTTCTCTACTAAATATGATGCAGTATCTAGAAGGATTAGAAGATTCACATGGTATAATTCAAAGTCAACTAATTTTCTTTCTTGCCCATACCCTAGACTCGACACTTCTCTTAAGCAGAGTATAGTGCAATTAAGGAAGGTGGAAAGTATTGTGAGCCTTTAGTGCCAATAAAAAATATCAAAACGAAAGGAGAAGGAGGGGGGACAGGAAGAAAAGGAGGAGGAGGAGGAGGAGGAGGAGAGAGAGAGAGAGAGAGAGAGAGAGAGAGAGAGAGAGAAGAGGAGAACAGCCTCCACTTTGGCTTTTAGAAACATGTCAATCAGATACCACTGACCTGAGGAGATGTCAATTTGGCTTGTCTTGCTCTGTGTGGTGTTGATGTGGACGCTCACTTTGCTCTCCACAAGGTCAATCTCCACATTGCCTAAGTTATCTGCAAATTGACTGAAGAGCAGGAGACCACTGGGGTTCCAAGTCCTGAACTGGAAACTGACTGAGAACAGGTCCTGATTAAGTCTGCCAGGCACCTCCAGGTAGCTTGTAGCATTGAAGAAGACTGGTACTGTGTAGGGTTCCACACAAGAGAAACTCAGATTCCCCTATAAGCAAACAAACATCTATGTGAGGCTACTGAATAAGAGATGGCAATACAAATATTCAAGGAGTGATGGAGCCTGTGTCAAACTTAAGGGCTAGCATCTCGGCCTGATTTTGTGGATGCATGGATTTTGATGGAACTTCCTGTAGTGTTAGAACCAATGTGCATAGCTGAACTTCTAGTTCAGAGTGTAGCAATCAACACCTTTCAAAGGACTGACAGCTTATTAGCATGCTGTGATGGGGAGACCACATGATGGTCTTCTTCTTTCATTTTGTAATCATATTTTAAGGACTTTGATGACACTTTTACCTCTATCTCACACATATATGCATGTATTATATAATGTAATATTTATGCACCAGGAGGGTGTGGGTGTGAGAAGGCAGGGAATCTGCGGGACTTTGAGCAAATTTCACTGAAATAACAGCTACTAATGTCTTTGAGCAAATTCTTTATAAAACATTAACTTTGTAGGGATGGTAACAAAATGTTCCACTTCATGATTTTTCCTAATGTTTTCAGTCTCTGTGCATATATTGCCACAAAATTATTCTGTGGTTGTCTACAAACAATTTACTAAAATAGTCTTGTAGATGCTTTATACTTTGTAAAATATTTTGTCTAAGCAAAGATTTTTCTAGTTTCAGCCTGCTTTGTAGTTAGAGTTGTCTTAGTAATGAACACCCCCGGTTGGTGCTCTGTAGTCTGAGTACCACACTTCTCAGGACTAACGGTGAACTAGAATTTTACTTTTTAAAATGAAAATAATGGAAATGTTAATCTGACACCCGGCTTTCTACATTTTTCCTCAAAGTCTCAATTTTTCAGAAGAGAGAAAGGATCCCTGTGGCATTATCTCCAAAGCTGACAAGCTTAAAAAGTGTGTGTTTGTGTTTGAGTGTGTGCCAGTGTGTGTGTGTGTGTGTGTGTGTGTGTGTGTGTGTGTGCAGTGTGTGTGAGAGCACTTAATATATGGACTGTGTGTGTTTGTGGGAGTGAATAGTATGAGCATGTATGTTTGTGTGTATTTGTATACATAGCATGTGGTATATGAGCATATAATATAGTGTTTTGTACATAGAATATGGAGTATGTGCGCCTGTATGTATATTAATTGCTATGCTAGTGCATGTGCTTGTATGCATATGTTATATGCGTGTCTTTATGTATTATTGTATGTGGCATACGTGTGTATGTGACTAGTACATAGTATCTTGTGTTACTATGTGATCTATGTATGTGCATGACATGTGGGTATGTACGTGCTTGTGTAAATATGGTGAATATTGTATATATTGGCCAGCAGATACATATTATGTATGATATATATGTTTAGTGGTTTGAATAAAAATGACCCCCATAGGTTCATATATTTAAATGAGATAATCATCAGAGAGTGTGACTGTTTGAAAGGATTAGAAAAACTGGGAGGTGTGGCCTTGTCAGAGGAAGAGTGTTACTGGGGGTGGGCTTTGAGGTTTCAATAGCCCATGCTAGGCTCAGTCTCTGTCTCTTTTCTTCTGCCTGCAGATGAAAGATGTAGCTCTCAGCTAATGTTTCAGCACCATACTCCCACCGAGTTCCCCACTGTGATAGATGACTAGCCTCTGAAACTGTAAGCAGAGCTACAAGAAAGGCCCATGATAAACATTTGTTATTATTTTGGGAGCTACCTAGCAGTACATAGAGATGCCAGGTGCTGAATCATTTTCATTATTTGACCTTCTTCAGAAATCTGAAACCAGTCCCCACAGGACTCAGAAGAAATTCAGCATGAGCGTTTGTGGCCCACTCTTTGGTTGCCCCCCAAAACAAAAGTTATCTTATTTAATCCATTATTTAATATTACACTAATACTTCTCTTATATAACCTTAATATTCTTCTTTGACAATTCCATGTATTATATAATTCATTCTGGTTACCTAATCACTCTCTCCAATCTCCCTCCATCCTTGTTAGTTTGCCCTTCTTTTTATGAAGCTCTGATGGACAGTTTAAAAACTCTGGGCACAAACGGTACCTGACTCAAATTCAATGTGTATTCTGAGTATGTCAGATACTCATTTTTGGCCTACATCTGTTTTACACTGTGGTACTGAACCCAATCAGGGTGAAACAGGCTAGAGTTTGTTGTTATTCAACACCCCATAAAAAAACAACAAAACTTCATGTGAATTTTAAAATGGATCAATATTTTGGGCTCTTACCACATTTGATGGCTCTAATTTCTTCCTCCGGGCGAGATCAGTGATGTTGATGCCATTGTAGTTAACGCTTTCCATGCAACCCTTAAAATTCTTCCGATTATTAGAACTTGGCTTTCCAGAGAAAGGTATGCCTCCAAACGTTATCTTTGAGAAAATGTAAATGTAAATGTTTATACCTTCTTATAATAAACTATGTAAAGTTGTAAATACAATCAATGTCAGGCACCTTTATCTCAGTCAAAAAAAAGGAAACATTATATCTTGCCTATAAAATCTTTTTCTCATTACATTATGTTGTTACTGAAATGCATAATGAAATCATTAATTCCAATAATTAGATTATAACTTGACCAATAAAATCACAAGCTTCCCTTGTAGTTTTTAAACACCAAAAGCATTTTTGAATTGCCTTAAGAGCATCTTAAAAAGATTTTATCTAGTAACTTTATTTTACCAAGGAATATTAAAACTATATATTCTTATTTATCATTCAAAGACATGTTACCAATAAATGCCTCTAGTAATCTCAAGACAACCATCACTAATATAGTAAACTGATAAAAATGTAACCTAAAGCAAGGAATACTGTATTTATCCTCTGTGGGCTTTGTGAAGTCTAATGGCTGCTCGAATCAAAGGTTCATTAGAATTATTTTGTGTATAGAAAACAGCTGAAAAGTACCATTTGTGTATGGATCAGGGACTTTGTCGGGCACAGTGGCTGTAAGTGGGGCCGTCAAGTTTTACCCATTTTATAAATCTTGCAGACATGGATGAGACCAATCCTTCTTAATGTCCTCCTTTGGGTATTACTATTACAGTGTGTATGTTCCCCACTATGTACATCACACCACTGTCCTCCTTTTGGTATTTCTGTTATAGCTGATATGTTTTCCCCACTGTGTATTTCTCACCTGTTTCAAGTTCTGTAGACATAATACAGATGATGCAAAATTATACTTAATCACTACTGCTCGGAGTATTCATTACTAATAGTGAATTAGTAAGTAAACGTAATGTATAAATTTAGGTATTCTTCTTTTATGTATGCAGTTAGACAATTTCTATGAAGCAGACGTTTCCTTTACAGAGTCATCATTTTCAATTTTCCCTTGCAGTTTATAATTTGAAAGCAATTGTTGAGGCCTTTTCAAGAGTGAGGGCTTTATATTTGATATAAGGCAAGGATGTGCAACATTCTAGGAGGCTCTTGAGGAAATTATGTTCCATTATTTGGTACTATGGCATTTAAAATGCTTAATTAGTTTTAGTGAAAAAGACAAATTAATGGTGTTTTACGAAACAATGTTTTCAAAAAGGCCTCACTTAAAATAGAATTAAGTATTATTAATCATGTTCAGCTGAATATATATCACTTGCAACGAGTTCATACATGAGAGGAGAAGTTAAGAATAAAAATCAAAACACGCAGAATAAAATAAAGAATCCACAAAAAGAAAAATTTAACAAAAATGATAGAAATAATTGAGAAAATATTTGAAAACCTCAGGAACCCTGACCTTGCTAGGTACTCTGAATGTGATACCAACATTGATGGCAGTAGCCACAATGCTAAAATGAAATGCTATGTAGCTGTTTCCAGTTTCTTTGCCAATTACTTTTAGGGAACTCATAGTGATCCATCCCAAGTTTTCTTTTAAAAAAAATTATTAGTAATATTATTACATGAATGTGTGTGTGTCTGTGTGTGTGTGTGTACATATCTGCATGCATGACACATATGTGGAGGTCAGAGGGCAACTTGTGAAGTAGCTTCTCTCCTTCCATCACATGGGTCCCAGAGTGGAACTCTTTTCCTCAGACTTGGCAGAAGGAGCTTTTCTTTGCCAAGCTCTCTCACTGGCTCACAAAATCTGTTTGGTGCTGGCAACATCACATTTTGAAATCTTTGTTATACTTGTTTCACATTACAGATTTGTTCCTCTGTGCACATGGTTTCTTTAATTGAGGCTTCGTCTTTCCTTTGGGAGGATGACTCAAATGCACCAGAAGCTTCTTCTGCTTTCAGTAACCAGGGATGTGTGTTCGTGGGCAACACTGTGCTGAAGCACTGCGGGTGAGGGAAGTGGGATTTAGCCCAGTTTCATTACAGAAGCAATCACATGTTAGTTTGCCATTTACTTTTTCTTGTCATATCATGTCATTAATTAAATGTAGTGTTGGACCACCACATTTTTAGGTATCCTAAAATTATGCTGATAAACCCTTTTTCAATTACCAGATTAAAAATCCTATTTGGGAGTTTCTTTCTTTGGTCTCAGTAAGAATACTACCACTTTTAATTCTTATTAGCCAGTTAATTGGGTACAAAGTACTTAAACATTATAGCAGATGCTGGCAGATACCTCTAGTGTACTTTCTCTATATCCTTTTTAGGGTGGAGTAACGATTCTCTCCAGTTAGCTCTGTCATCCTCTGGTCAACATATAGACAGCATTTACCAACCACTGTGGGAATAGTGCTCTTGCTCTTACAGTATTTCATTGGTAGGATGTATGGCATCCTGAGCTCATAAAGGGGGAAGGAAGAGTTTTAAACCTATCTCTGCCTGCTGGTCATGATAACCATAGGAATGCAAATGTCCTTCTTGGAGTAATTTACCACCAGGTTAAAAAAGTGGAAGAGAAAAGTAGACTGCACACTGGAATGGTATTTAAATTAGAGGTAATTGCAAACGGAGATGCATCCCTTCATGCGAAAGGATAAACATGCATCTGTTATGCAAGCATATGCACAAATATGTTTCCATGTACACATATGTATGTTTATATAAATCTTAACTATGGATACATACACACATATATGTATATATATATGTGTTGTTTTATCACATGATCTTAGGAGAAATATGATCTTATTTTCTTATTATATTATGGGAATATGAATTACTCATATCACACAATCAGTAAGGATCAGAAATATATTGAAACTCAGGCTTCCAGCTCTGCTTGAGGGTATATGGTTGATTTTCTCAGTGATTATAATGTGTTGATAAGTATAAAAAGAGCAATAAGAGTCACTTCCTTTATCCCATGCAGAGATGTATTGCACAAAATTATGGCATCTCATTCAAAATACTGTAAGTGGCATTTAAATGAAGAACAGATCAAGTCAAATATTGGATTACTGCCTTGTCCTTTGGTTTCCTTGATTTGGAAGTAAACAAAACATATATTCTTTCCATCTCAGGCTACCATGTAGTTAGCAGTATGACTGCTGACAGTGATTTCCCCACTTCATGGTGTAATAACACCGCAGAGAAGAGCAGAGGGGGGAAACTTTTGGATCACTTTCACACACAATAGCCATGTCAACATTGTACCTTGTCAAAGGTACAAAGTAGTACATCACTTCTCTTTGCTAATGTACATTGTCGCAAATGGAGGCAGGTGCATTCTGTTTACACCCACTCAGTAAATCTAATTCACAGCATGAAATTCACGGTGATGAGGTATTTACACTATTACAGTTAAAGAATCAGACCAGTGTATCCCTCCTTTTCCACTCAGTGAGAGCTCCCGAGAGCTTTAAACACACTCCTGCTGATCCTCAGTGCCCTTTGCCTCAGTCCTCTCTGCAAGAACTGAAGTCAAGTAGTTTGAGGGGAGCAGAAGACAGTCTTTGTGAACATGAGAATAGCTCTTTTATCCTTTATACTAGAGTTTAATTCTTCAATATGAATTTTATAAAATGTGTGTTATGTTACATTTGAAGTTAATTTTACCATCTTGTGTGGTAGGAATCTACTTCCTCTGTTGATACAGCAAAGAGATATGGACAACAGTTCTGATACTGACTCTTACTTAATAGGCCCCAGAGTTCTTTAAATAATACATAAAGTATCTTTACTACATAGTATAAAATATAAAAGTAGACACAACCAATTTCACTATGACCCATGACAATAGCTGCTCTTCCCAGAAAGAAGGGTACTAGACACTAGCTTATCAATGAGAAATAATAATTCAATTCTTATTATTTTTCAGTAAATTTATGTTTCCCCCAGTACATCCTCTGATAACTCTGTTACACTCATTTCATCCAATAGCTGAGACTCCCAAATATGAGACTGTGTTATACACAGAACAATTTGAGACACTGTGAAATCCTAGAACTGTTGACCTTGTGTAGATTGTCTTGCGTGTGCATGAATATGAACAGATTTCATCAGAAACTCAATAGGGTCTGTGACCCCAAATCTCTAATTATGGTTTTTGAAAATTGGAATTATGTTTGCCCATGGCTAATGCTTCAAGATGTCTCCTTATTCTGCGATACTTCAAAGTTTATTAATGGAAGATGAATAATTCATCTGCAAGTTCTCTAACACACTAGAGCAGTAAGTCACAAGAGATGCAGTATCAACTTGCAAGAGATTCAAATTTCTTGGACTTTCATATTCTTTCACCATTAAAAGAATTATTTTAGTTTTGAGGTTATAATATAATTATATCACTTCGCCCTTCTCTCTTCTCCCTCTAAATCCTCTTATCTCTCCCACATACTTTCCTTCAAATTCACAGCTTCTATTAATAATCATTTGTTGGTGGATATTTAGGCTAAAATTTATATTTCTAAGTTAATATGTCTCCATTGACATATAGAATATATTTTATAGCTAACAATTCAGGTTCTTTTTACCAATAATTTTATGATGAGCATATTTTGTATAATTAAAATTTTAAATGTAGTTGGAGGGTAATACACACACAATGTGCACATAAATTTATGCTGCCTCAAATGTAGATTTCAAGAAACATAAAGATTCATAGAAACCTCAGAGCTTGTCCCAGTGTATACTAAATCTTTCAAGGAATTACAATTCTTAGCATCTCTTGGAAACTATGTAAAACACTGCCTGTGGGGCTGGACAATCCAATATTTGGTCTTGCCCTATTTGGTCTCATGACTTCCTGTTGGGATGAGGTTTAGAGTAAGATATACAGTATAGATGTTGACCAGAAAAATAACACCAGCATCAAATTAGAGCCCAAATTTGAAAAAAATAAGTATTCAAGTATCCTAATTTTGTTCATTATCACAGTATTTATGAAAATTTTCAAATGGCTATCAAATTATTAGAATGTAAGTTTTAAGTAATTTGAACAACCTAGGCTCAGAATACTTTGGAAGATTATTAAAACTCTACTAGTTCCATGAGGTAGGAAAATTTGGAAGCACTTAGCTGAGTGACATGCCATGCTTTTTATTTTGCTTGGGTACTTGCTGCTACTGAATATGCAATGCTTTCAAATTACTCCAATTAAAAAATATTACAAAGAATTTACCCATATATACTATTAACAGATGTGATGGACTATGTTGAATGACTCTGATAATTTACTTTAAATCTAATATATCAACTTGAATGTTATAAAATTATAACATATGCATATATACACATGGGTATATATTAGGTATCAAGATGATCATTGAGTTTTTTAAAAGTCATATCTTTTTATATTTATTTAGGTGCATATGTCTATGGGAATTCACATGTACCACTGTGCTTGTTGAGATTAGATGACAGCTTGTTAGAGACCACACTCTTTGCCCCTAAGCATACTGTAATTTATTCAATTTAGGATTGAATTATTTAGGGTGCCAGGCACAACAGTATGTGCCTTTACCTTCTGAGTAATCTCACTGGACCAGAGTATTTTAAAATATTTTGTTATTTAGAAATTAAAATGTATATTAATGGACAATTCTTTAAAATATTACAGATTTTACTTTATTTCTTTTATGACAACTCTGTCTGAGCAAATGGTTTAGTGAAAGATCTATCAGAAGTCATGAGTGTATAAATAATAATATAAACTAGAAGTGAAGATATTTTTATTCAATATACTACAAAAAACAAGTGAACCTTCCAGATATCACATACTGCATAGCCTCAGGAGTAATAGATGTTGTAATTCATTGCCAGTTTGATGGTTGGGACTAGTGATCCCTGTGAAAATGCTTGGTACTTAGGGTGTTGGAGGTGGAAGGATACGTGGATTTCTAGTAGCTCAAACCCAGGTGCAAGCACTTAGGTCTGTTTGAGCATACTCTCCAAAGGGATTGCAGACAAGTCCAGAGGGGATGGAGAGCACCAAGAAAACTGGGCCTTTGGAACACAAGAGAATCAATGCACATATGAAGCCATAGTGACTGAGACAGTGAGCACAGGGCTAGCACCGATGCTAGAGCTGAAAGGAGAAGTAGACACATACGCCTATCCCTAATCCAGTTTCCTATTTCTTAATTTATATAATTAGAAATAATTCTATTCCTAATTAATAACCACTTGTAAATGATAATTTAGTTCTCCCAAAAGGAAGTCTCACTGTTGAAACAAATTACTTTTAAGGGTAGCTGCATGCCCAGAGGTAGCTGGCCAACAGAAAATGCACTAAACAGTATCTCTGGAGGTTTCTTGTATCATAATGTCATGCCAGGGATTTCCTTTATTTTTTAAGTTTTATTTTATTTTCAACTTCTCTTTTTTATTCATATATGCATTATCTCTCTTATACCCTATAGGTCCTTTGTGTGTGTATTATGGCTTCCAGCTTAGTGTTTTTATAGGGTTCCTGAGTGTGCAGATGAGTGGGTCTCTGTATCTATATCTGTTTCTTGCCTTTTCTTGGACTCTTTTCCTTCTAATCATTTTGTCCTATTTCAATGTGTTATTTTTATTTTATTATTATCCCTTATAAGCCTGTTTTCTTTATATTGTTTTTAGAATATTTTATTTATTTGTTCATTATACATACAGTGTTTGACTGCATCCTAGAAGAGGGACCACCAATCTTACTTTAGATGGTTGTTAGCAGCCATGGGATTACTGGGACTCGAAAGCAGTACTACTGGAAGAGTACAGTGCTCTTAACCTCTCTCTATCTCTCCAGCCCCACCTGTTTGTTTTGTAATGAGAGGAAAAGGGGGAAGGGATCTGAGGGGGAAACTGGGAGAAGCTGGGAAAGAGGAAGCCATAATCAGGATATATGCTGTGAGAAAAAAAAAGAAATTTTTAATAAAAGGGGAAATTATTCAATTAAATATATATTATATAATATGCACTACAATTACACATATAATTTGTTAAGTAAATTTAAAGATATTTGTTTTCTATAGAGAAGGAAGGAGAATGGGCTTGAGCAGATATATAATTAATAGTAAAATGATAGCAGAATATGCATTATCTCCTCCTTTATCACAATCATACATCATCAAGTTTACCTCATAGTCCAAGTCCAGGTAGTCAAACTCTCCATTGGTGCGGAAATGCTGCATGCTCCTGTCCAATGTCAGGTTAATGCTCCGTCCCTGGCGCTCAATGAGCACAGAGTGCCAGTGGTGATCATCCAGTAGGCTTCCTGATGTCACGGATGTGTGGCCATAGATGGGGCCAAGCTGGTTGCTTCCTGAGTAATGGGAAAAAAAGAGAAGTAAGACATTGTCCACATGACCCATCCTGCAAAGGGGTGTATCTTCCTTTTTCAGTGTGAAGCCAATACACAGCTTTGTCTATTAAAGCTGGTATAGGAGAATCAGGATTTTTGCAGAAGATATAAATAAAAGCTACTGAAAGTAAGGAAATGCTTGTTCTTTTAAAAAGAGAATGTAAATGTTTTTGTACAGTGTTATGAATTCTTCTAAGTTTTGGTGGGTGGATATCTCATGGGCTCAGATGTCAGAAGTGCCATCATGTTAGCTTGATGTTCAGATGAGAACAAGCTGGTCATTGCTCTGAGTCTGGTTGCTGACATACAAAATGTGGAGAATAATCCTTGTTTCTTCATGGATAGTGATGAAATCAAAAACACTGATGATAATGATGTGTGTGTGTGTGTGTGTGTGTGTGTGTGTATGTGTGTGTGTGTGTGTGCGCAGGTGTTCTTCTATATGGCAGGGAGACCAGAAAGACAAGAGGAGAAATAGAAGAGGAATAGGTTTAAGTAGCAAGGTTGTCCTGGGTTTTATTACTGGACACAGACTCACAGACGAAGTGTCTGAGAAGCAGGATGGTCACCTACTATAGAGAGTAGCAGTAGGTGTTTGAGTAGATATATTTCTACTGCTGTCATAAATCCCAGCCAGCTAATAAAACTTTGAAAGGAAACTACTTTCCAGTGAAATGGTAATGAACTCTTTTTGTCGAGGTCATAGAGCGAGCAACATGTTTCACAAAGGTAATGTCACATCTCTATAAACCACAGTCGATTTTCAAAGGTTACTCTACGTGTTACATTAGAGAAAAGTAAGAGAAAGTGGCTCTGAAAAAAATAAATATCTTAGGCTGGAAAAACAGTTCAATGGGTAAAAACACTTGCTGTCCAACTGACCCCCTAAGTTTGACTTCTGGGAGTCACAATATAGGAAAGATTAGACTGTTTTGATTTTCCTCTGACTTGCACACAAACACTGTGTTAGACATGTGCTTCCCTCCTTGTGCCCATGTGAAATACATTTTGAAATTAAAATAAAAAATGTCTTTAGACACACCTCAAATATGGCATGTATGTACACTCAGGTATTTTACACATGCTTTTACTTGGCTCCGATTCCCTACACTGAACCTTTCCCTTCCATCCTACAGGGTCATGTGTTACAAAGAGTTTCAAGCCCCTGCAGCCTCAAAACAAATGCCTGTTCATGATTACAGATGAAGAACATTATGAAGAATAAACAAGGAAAATGAAACGCAAATTATTTTCTCCACTAAAAATAGTGTCATCTATTTCGTTCTAGATGTTTTTCCATATACAACCACTTAATTATTCATATGTATGCTGATACATATTCAGGTATATACATATTTAATGTGAAACCTTTGATACAGTAGTTCTGCTTCTTGAGGAGGCTGGATAGTCTAGCTGCTTCTTGCTGTACTGCAAAGTTGCCTTCCCACTGGATAAAAGAGCACATCCACTGTAGCTCACTGTAAAATTAAGATGAAATCATCCTTCACCTGACTCCGGACAGCACATTACTTTACCACACATCCAGTCTTTTCCACTGACAAGATTTTCATGTCTTTTGACCTACATCCAGGAATGGATACAAGTGAGTTGAACTACTACATTGATACTTACAATACTATTTTTATCCTGAAATGTAGAATTCTCATTACCACATTTTACCACAGAAAATCTCACAGACTCTGCCTACTAGCACTTAGCCCCTGTGCAAACACCTACTTTAAGAGGTTACAAGACAGTTATCCATTGGGTTCATCTGCTATCACTAGGAAGCCTATGGAAACTTTTTTCCTCTAATAGTGTTGATTGTAATTTCTTTTCCATTGGTGTTTCCAAAAGCTATTTCAAGTCATCTATCCATGCTGGAGGAGAAGTTACTTTACACTGATTTATTTGAGGGTTCTGTGCTCATCCCTCACTGGATTTTGTTTTGTTTTTTTGTTTGTTTGTTTTTTTGTTTTTTGAGACAGGGTTTCTCTGTAAACTTTGGGTTCTGCTGCCATCACTGTCCAGACCCTCACTGGATTTTATGCATTTCCCATGTGTTCTCCCTAGTGCTGAAGGGTCCCTCAGTGTCGTCTTGATCAGAAGTCTGTCCTTATGAAGGGAATCAGTCTGTGCCATGTTGGCCAGTCTCTTGGTAGAGAACCAAGGCCACTGGCAGCCTTCTCACTTTCCACAGCACCAAGTCCATCTTTTTCAAGTTGTCCCAGCATCAAGCCAACTATGTCCCCCAAAGCTTTCTTTACAAAAGTGATAATTCCACCACTGTCTTTGATCCAGTCTCTAGGGTTTTCCATTTGTTTTTCCCTGTTACTTTGTGCACCAAGAGTTGTACAGATCTAACATACAACATGTGGTTGGTGGTTATGCTAATGTTCTGGGGTCACGACAGGAATAGTCCAGTGGTTGCCTGGATGGTAAGTAGACTATAGGCCAGGGACTCTGACTCCACATCACTCAAAGTGCCATGATGGACAGTTATATTTATAGACTATAGCTGTCTTTGAATGACATATGGCACATCTCTATAGAATTAAAACTTGCACATATATGCTACAGTCCAAATCGGTATGCACATAAAATAATTCTATGTTTAAAATAAACTAAAATTAAACACATTTTAGTACAACTAGTACATTTTCTATAAATTTTACTTTTCCTCTAAATTTTGATGTTGAAATAACATTGCAATATTTGTCTTTAGACTTAATTTTTTCTCATAGTGTCTTATTTTTTAATAATGCATGAGTAGAATATGAAAACTACTTCAAATATCTGAAGCTATGTGGTCAGATAATTTCCCCCCCAAATATCTTTATCTGAAGAATAGAAAAAAAAAGATCCATTTCTGTCACTTACCCATAAACCCTGAAAAGACATACTTTCTAATTTGACAAAAAATATTATCTTCCATTTTAATGCTTGTTGTGCTTATAGCTCATGTGACAGAGTATTTGGTACCTTTAGTGTTTAACTTTTCTTTTCTGTGTTATCTTTTGTATTCAGTACATACATATTTCTCTTTGCAGCTTGGAATTATAATGGAGTACTATGACTATTTTTTAATGAAAGGAATTAAAATTACAAACATAAAATTTGCATATTTCTTGGCTGATGGAGGTGGGTCTTGTATCTTATCTGTTGCTTTTATTGGTTAACTAATAAAGAAAACTGCTTGGCCTGATAGGACAGAAAATTAGGTAGGTAGAGTAAACAGAACAGGATGCTGGGAGAAAGAAGCCGAGTCAGGCAGTTGCTATGACTCTCCCACTGGACAAGACGCAGGTTAAGATCTTCCCTAGTAATACACCTCGTGGTCTTACAGGGATATTAGAAATGGGTTAGATCAATATGTAAGAGCTAGCCAATAAGAGGCTGGAATTAATGGGCCAGGCAGTGTTTAAAAGAATACAGTTCCCATGTAATTATTTCCAGTATAAAGCTAGCCGTGCGGGCCGCCGGGTGCCAGGAACGTAGCCCGCAGCTCTTATCACTATACTTGGCTTCACATACACTTTGTTTTAATGTAAAAAACAGTATTTTTGTAAATATGTGATTCACATTTTCATCATTTTTTAATGTGGGTGATATGTAGTCAAAACTATGTAGTTTTAACAATTTGTTATTGCCTTAAAAAAACCCTAATTAAATTTATATTCCTAGACTTGATAGCAATCCTCAAAATAAATTAACACATCCTTAGTAATATACAGAGGCTCAAGTAAAAATAGGGTAGAGAAATCTCATTGACAATGGCTGTCTTGAGTGTTTTAATCTTCAATTTTGTGCTTTTCTCTAGTGATGCATTTGACAAATGTGTTTTTGCTACTCATTTATTGCTAAGTTATTACGTCTGTTGAATTCTTATTACAATAAACAAACTAAAACCTATGGACTATACGTTGCCTTTGAAGACTTCTATCTAGAACCTAGAATACTGAACCAAGCCAAAGAAAGAGGTGTTATTGCCTTGGACAGTCCGTGACTCTGAATATCATTGCCAATGATGTCAACATTTTCTTCAGCAACATGTGAGTCTCAGTTATGTGACCAGCAAGCCAGCAAGCACAGATTCTGTCTTTTTAAAAGTAATGGGGGGAAAAAATCACATAAGATAACAACCCTTTGGGTTGCCTCCTTCACTCACCAATATCTCATTCCTCTGTTTTTCTTTTTAGCAACTTTTATTATTTCTTAAGTAGTAAGTCTCTGAGAGTGTTTCTTCAATCCTAAGAGAGTGATCAAATGGTAACCTCCATATTAACAAAGTCTTTGTTCACCAGTATGTCTCTATGCCAGTTGACATCAAAGGTGAGCTACATAGCACTGGTTACTTCTCTTTCTTTGGCTTCTGAGGAAATACACACTCTACTTCTCCACTCTCCAATTACTGCTTAGTTCCCCCATAGTGCATTCTCCTCTGATAATGCTGGAATTGACCCAATATAAACACATTTTGTTTATGTGACAGGCAACTCAAATGTACTGTCCTCCAACCTAAGCCCTGTAATTCCCTGCTCTCTTTTCATTTTCTATTTCTGAAAATGTCACTAACTGTTCATTTCGTGTCTGAGCCCAAATCTTAGTTATTTTTTCTTTTGTTTTTCTCTCTTTTTGGTTCTTTCTTTCTCTCTTTCTTTCTTTTGTGCTTCATACACAGTTCATCATGGGTCTTGCAGAATTCACCACTAACATAATTTCTCAGATACATTTCTTTTTATTTCCCATGATAATATTCCATGGATATCAGCACCATCACTCCCCAACAATGAAAATGTCTTCTCTGACTCTGTGCTGACTTAGGCATTCCTTCTCCTGTGAGAGTATCAGTGCACCTACAAGTGAGCATCATACAGCTGCTTATTTCTAACATCCAGAACCTGCAGCATTCTACAGAACTAGAACCGTCTCCATCCCCTGGACTTTTTCTCATTTTCAGAATTTCATACATGTATCCATAAGCATGCAAGCTCTTCGCTTGCAGAGATCACTCCTCATGCAGTCTTCTCCTGTTGTTTTTGTGTTTTTTTCTACCATTACTTAGATCTTATCTTGAATATTGTGGTTTTTTTTTTCTAACAGAAGGTTTTCCCTCATATATTCTAACATTGGTCTTACGGCTTCTTTAGGCGGCATTTAAACCTGAACTCAGTATAATATATGCTTACTAAGCTGATTTCCTATCACTCATAATTTGAAGTCATTTATTTTTATTTCTCTGGAGTATTTCACAAACTTAATGAGACACTCTCTTTCTGTTCTCTGTTGCATAATACCAGCTACTATAACATTGAACATAGTATAAGTGTTTCAAATACCATTTTATTAAATGAGCAATATTATGGGTTGAATTTAAAGTGTTCCCCAAAGAATTGATGGTTAAAGCCTTGGTCCCAGCTGATGAGGTTTAGCAATATGATTAGATGATGATTGCTTTAAAGTCATGGATGGATCAATTGACCCACTATTGAAATAATGACTTGAGAGTGATATTGAGAGGTTACAGGCAGTATGGGGTAGTTCAAAGAAATAAGTCACAGAAAGTGGACCACTGAGGCATCTGTCTTGTTTCTAATCTCTTCCTCTCTGTTTCTCGGCCCCCATGAGCACATTTGTTTCACCATGCCTTTCTTCCTTAGTGTTATACCTCACCAAAATCCCAGAGCTATGGAATAAGACATCTGGAATATGGACCAATACAATCTTTCCTTTTTTTTATTGATTTTTTATTGAGCTCTACATTTTTCTCTGCTCCTCTCTGCCTCTCCCCTCCCCTAGAACCCTCTACCAGGAATCTTTCTTCTTTTAAGTAATTTTTCAGGTATATTGTCACAGGGATAAAAAGGTGAATAAAAGAAATAGGTATACAAATGAATACTCTACCATCATAGATGAAAATTAATTGACAATATAACACGAGATCTTATAATCATAATGTAAAGAAATATGTAGCATTTAAAATGCTTTGAATTTATTTATTTTATATGTATTAGTGCTTTGCCTACATGCATGTATGTGCCCCATGTACATGCGTAGTGCCAAGGAAGATCAAAAGATGTCATATGATTACCCCAGTTCCAGGGATGACACTTGTGAACTAACATGTGTGGCTGGGATTTGAAACTGAGTCCCCTGTAAGAGCGGCAGGTACTCTCAATTTCTGAGTCATCTCTCCAGTTCCTCCTTTATAAATATTTTAAATATGGAAAAATAATAGCGAAGGACAACCAACCTAGGTTTAAACTGAGGACCAGCTTGGCTTTTTTCAGCTCCAGCGTTATGTAATCCCCTTGCTGTCCTTCACCATGCACGAGTACTCCTTCACTTTCCGAGGTCTTGAATTTCAAAGCAATGACATCTTTGAGTGTTTTCATCTTCTTGTTTCTGAAGCGGTATGGTAACACAACATGGCCGTCAAAGTTGATAACATCAGCCCCTGAGAAGAGAGAGAAATACCTCATTAGTCTGGTAGCTTTAGATGAGGATGCACTTCCAGCTGGTGCCTGCTCAGGAAAGTGGGAGTTAGTGAGTGCTTTCCTGAAAAATATATAGCCCAGTGTTGTCCTAAAGTGGATTGGCTGGAGAGTTTTTGATAAGAATGATCATAACCATATCTATCAATAGAGAATTTTATTTCAATTGCTATATAACAATAAAAACTCAGTGAATATGAATATGATTGAAATTTTTAAGTGGAAATGTATAGTTTATGGGAAAAAAGCAAAGGAAAATTAATTGATCTTTTGATAGCTTCATACCACATGTTTTGATTATATTCACCTCACCTCCCAATTCCTTCAGGTCCAGCCCCATTCTTTACCTATAAGACTTTATATCTCTACTTGTAAAAAATTCATCAAGGTCAGCTAATTACACTTTAGGCACTCTTTTCCAATATGACCTCTTTGGTAGCTTCGGATATCTGTCCCAGACTCCATATTGGCCCCTTGCCTTTGGAGTGGGGAAATTTGACACAAATGATTTAGGCTCCAATGATTAAACTCAGATATCCTGAGTTACCATTTCTGAGCTGGAAAACAACTATCCAGTCGTACTGTGACTGACTGGAGGAACTCTAATTTGAACGTAGGGGTCCCATTGACATTTTCAGAATTGAGTGAGAATGCAGATTGTGTATTATGTTTGCTCCATCATTGTTGCTCCTTTCCACAGTCATTTAGTCACTTGTTCAGTGAGCGAGGGATGTGTGTTATCCATGCCTGGGCGGTGGGTTTCCAAATGGTGGAATGACACTAAGGAGAATTAGCAAAATATACAGCAAATATTTCTACAGCCAGCATGGGAGTTGCTATTTTTAGATATGTATTGTGAAGATACTTTCAAAATCCTGAGTCTGTTACCTTTTCATTTTTATATTTCAAAAAATTTGGTCAAACTGGATTGTTCTAGTAGCTGAAAAGCACAGTTCTGGACAAAGTCAGCCTTGAGGCTACGAGAGTTCTTACTAAAACAATCCCACGTGAAGATAGTTGGGGAAAGAACAGGGAGTTGAAAGCTCACTGGAGAAATGTTTTCTCATTTTATGTTCTGATTTTCTAGCATGTGCTTAGTTTCAGTACTAAGGGGAGCAGTTTGACTTGTGGTAAGTAGAGTGAACTATTTGACCAGCTTTGTCCCCAACATGGTGTCAGAAGAGGTGATGGATACTCTTACCATCCAGCCCTTTTTGATTACCACCTGTAAAGCATTTGTTCTCTACAGAGTGAACAGCAGTTTTCCATAAACTCGTCAATAGTTTTTACATGCTTTAAAATCACGAAGGTGATAATCTCAAATTTATGCCTTTAAATCAAAGTTGAAACAATGCTGTTTTCAAAAGTTGAAAGAGGAGCTTAGTAGATGCTTCAGTTAGTAAAGCGGTAGTTAGTAAAGCGCTAGTTATGGAAGCACATGGAAAGCTAGGGGTGGTGGGGCTAGCTTGTAATGTCAGCCCAGGCTGCATAAAGACAGGAGAAGCCCCAAAGCTTACTCTTCAGCCAATCTTGCTGAATCTATAAACTTCAGGTTCACTAATATCCTGTCTCCAAAACCTAAGGATGAGACATAGGAAAATTCATGACTTTGGCCTCTTACTTTCACAGGCACAAATACACACACGCACATATATCAGAAGGTCAACACACATTCATATCGCAAACAAATACATTCTTAAAGGCATATTCATTAACTGAAAGCTTCAAGAGGCAAACTTAACCATGTGCCCTGAGCACTGTTGTCCATAAAGAGCCCTTCATAATCATTAGACTCCTGCTCTCACAAACCACGTCACAGAGTTTATATTAATACAGAGGGTGGGGGAACAATCATTAAGTCTTGGCTCCTGTTCACACTGTAAAGCCAATTAAACTAGATCTTAATCATCTATCCTGTCATAGCTGAACTCCAGTGGCAACATCTTCATCATCCATGATGAGAGATAAAGGCAGGAAAAAACAGCACTCGATATTCTATTCAGATCTCAGGTTGTATTTATAAGCCCACAGTTGGGAGAAATTTCTTTTTTTTTTCTTGAAAAGTAGATAAATAAAAAACCTGAGAAGTGAGTCAGTTATGACCTCTGGAGAGTAATTTTCCCCCAACTTCCTATCAGTGGCAATTGAATAATAGAGCCATCATTGTTTTATATGCCTTCTATATATATTAATTGTGACATATATGCTTCTCATTCAGATTCCAGGAAGCAAATGTCCCTTCAGTCTAGATAAAGGAAAGAAATCTCTACTTTTATATGTTTATATAAGTAGAAATCTGTATGTAGTGCCAGGAACAGATTTGTACAAATGTGGATACTTTCCTGCCTCACACTTAGAACAATGGGAAGGTGTGACAGAGGAAATGGGTGTGGTTTATCGCCTCTAGACAGTCCTATAATATTGATGAAAATCATGAAGAGAAGTTACTCACGTTGCCCACTCTCATTTTACCCATGATAAATCCTTAGTGGTGGGCTGAAAAACTGATAAAATGATCTTCAAGCCAGACCTCCCACATTACAAAGTCAAATCTGTTCCTCTATAAATAGCTTAAATTCTTTTGAAATATCCACATACTCTCTTGTGACGGTGAGTGGAGAGTTAGTTTGGAAATGATAAAACTCCCTGCAATGATCTGTGTATTATAATTTATACTTAAACACCTATCATAATCCTTTAAAAGAGTTTGGGATATTGTACAGTAATGCAAATGACACCCACCACAGATTAGTTCTATTTCCTATGAAAAATAAATTTAAATTTCACTTCAAGTCTAATAATATGTTGTGCTTATTTTAGGACAAGCTAATTTTTTCTATGATTTTGATTACTTATCACTTCCTAAAATTAAGAATTCTCTGCAGTGATTAAATATGTGTGGTTGAACTGTTTAAGCAATCTGAACAACAATAATGGCTATTCAAAAGTGAATGCCAAATCATAGTGTTTCTACAATTTTGCTTCTAACAATAACTCAGGGAGCTGGGAGTGTGCCCAACTCATCAAATCCTTGTGCAATGAGGCCATTCTTGTTTTGTTAATTGGGCTGAGGCTTTTTAGTCTCTGAATTTGTATAAGATGTTCTGGAGAATTTTTATCATGTAAGCACTGGAATATTATTTTAACATATCTTGGATATATTTCTACCAAAAACATGTTCATTGTTTCAAAATTTCTTAACACATATTAAAAGTAGAATGTAAATCCTATAAATCATTTTTATAGGTAATGTTAATAATCAGTAAGTTTGTTCAAATGTTAGATTTTATAACTTATCTAACAAGATATGCATTTATCCTATCTAAGTGTGGCATAATCTATACATTGTATATATACATGAGTGTAATCTATGTATGAAAATTGAATATACTATAAAATAATATAGGTTGTTGCATGTACTCTAGAATTTATAGCATTATATAAAATATATAAATATACAGTGTTTATATGTATTAATATATAACAATATTTGTGTGTGAAAAAATTATATATATACTATATATATACTAGAATTCATAATATATAAATACCAAGTCACTTCAAACATCTGAAATAAATTTCTAAACTAAGATTTAAAAATATAAGATGTAATTTCACTAGAATATCAATTTTTGCATAAAAACACATCCCTATATTTTTTCAAATCATGTGTCAATATTTATAAATGTTGATCTACTTCATGAAATAATATAAAGGACATTTTCATTCTCACTACCCTTTTATATTTATTCCTTGTGTATTTATAGGTGTAAAAGTCCACTTGGTTTGTGTGTGTGTGTTTGTGTGTGTGTGGTGTATGCACACAAGGGTGTGTAGATGTGTGTGCTTGTGTACATGCAGAAACTAGAGGAGCATATTGCGTGCTCTTCTCTTTACCTCTTGGCTTTGTTTCCTTGAGACAGGGCATCTCAATGACCTTGGAGTTAAGCTAGCAAAAAGCAAACCTCTGGAATCAGGTTTTTTCTAACTAGTCTTATAAGAACTTCAGGGGTAGAAAAATCATTGCTGGTCAATGTTCAAAAAAGATTTGTTGAATATCTGGCATGTTGTCATTTACATTTTAGTAAACTAGTATCATAAAAAACCTTTGTTATATTTAGCCTAAAATTAAAGGATTGGATTGGATGACATTTCTAAAATCACCTTTTTCTTCTTTAATGGACAATTATAGTAGACATATAGCTGTGATCATCAGATAAGTCCCAATCATCAGGAAAGACTTTGATAATTGTGGATAAGTTTTAGTGTTATGATTGTGGGTAGGAATTAACTAGAGTAGACATGAACTCTGATGGAATCTGTCTCTTGATTTTTTTCATGTGCTTGGAGCTTATTACATTTCTCAAGGCTCTTTCCATTCAGTGTAGTTGTGACTTAACCCTAAAGAATTGAAGTGGGTTATTTTAATAGATCCTTTCAATCTGACTAGATCTAGACTAGTTGGAGAAACAATAAAAAAGAACTCCAACCTGGGAAATGAGTGGTATCCAGATGCTTGATGTGTAAGGCACAAAGAATGTATAAAAAGTTAATTTTTAAAAAGGTGAAATTAAAAGTTATGGAAAGAAATTACAGTAACATGTTTCGTATATATTTATGACCTTGAGAGAACAAAGATGCTGATGTCAACCCAGTAAAATGTAAATCAAGTGTAGTGATAGATTGACAGAAAGTCTCTGGGCTCCAGATTTGACTGCTCTTAATATTTTCCATAGACAGAAAAATAATTAAATGAAAGATATTAAAAAAAAGAACTCCAACCACTTTTATGAAAACTAAAATGTAACTCTTTGTACAACTTTTCTTTGTCATTGCTTCATACCATGTCATAAAAGGACAATAATGTCAGAAGAGTTGTTATTGAAATATTTCATGAAATTTACTCGTTTAAAATATATTTACCAAGACAAAGATAATTGGGCAAATATTTGGTTCCATTGTTACATTGATCAAAGCCCATACTTGAATACACTGTGTGCTAGACATCTCATTTACCCATCTATGCAAGGGACCTCTCTGCCTGCCCGTCTTTCCCCACCATACTTACTGGTCCTTGAAATCTATTTTAGTTGTCTCTGTCAGTTTCCCCCATCGTCCTCATCATTTCTAGTTTTTCATACTCTCTACTAAAGTAGGCCACTAAAGGTAGGCATTGGATGGTTGTAGTTCAGCTCCCATTATTACCTTGTTGTTTGTTTCAGGGTTAGCTTTACTCTAAACAGCCCCAAACACACATTCTCTTTACTATGAAACAAATTGCCTGCCAAGTTTCCCTTGCCATGATGAACTAAAGTCCTCTGATTGTATGAAACAAAATAAATATTTCCTATTTCTATTAGGTTTTATAGTCACAGTAATTAAAAATTAACTAAGACAGTAAATTGGTACCAGAGAAGCACGGGCCATTGTGTCAACTAAATCCGATTATGTGGATCTTAGAACTTTGGAACTGGGTGATGAGAGGAATTTAGGAAAGTTTAGAGATGCTGGCTAGAAACAGCTAAGAATGATGATAACAGGAGTTAGTGTATGAGTTAGTGGGCCTTCAGAATGTAAGAAAGCTAATGGAAATGTGGATAGTCAAGGCAAGCTTTAAGAGGCTTCAGATGGTAATATGATGCCTATTGGAAATTGGATTAATAGCCATTCTTGTTACATCTTGCAAAGAATTTGCCTATATTTTGCCCATGTCCTGAAAATTTGAGTGATGTTGAATTAAAAAGCAATAGATTAATTAATTCGGTCTGATAAATTTCATTTGAGCATAGAGCTCAAGCTGTTGCATTGTATTGCTGGCTGATTTAGTCATAGTCACAATGTGAATTGGGAACAAAGTAGTTAAAAGAGCAAAATGCATGGAGTTCAGTCAAGAAACGGCCTTGAGTGAGAGCTCCTGCCACTGCCCCAGGACCCATGGGTATTTCACTCTAGCGTCCTTGTCTTTTCATATGGACTCAATACAAGTCTCTTCATGATCCTCCTGACCTTCCGTATCAGATGGGATTGCTGAGGCTTCTAGCATATTGGATTGAGTGGCTACCTGGTTCTTTTCTCTCAAAAAAAAAAGGTATTATTGGATTAGTCAGCTTCCTATAGTATAGCCAAATTTCTACATTCTGTTTCCCTAAACCATCTTGAACAATGAAGTAGTTTTAATCCTTCCATTCTTAGTCTTGGGTTCATGAATAATTTTGTAGAGCTGGTCTAGTGAAAGTCAGGCCCTTCAGTTTCTGCTCATCTGGAACAAACTTTATTTCTTCTAATATTTAGAAGAGAAAAATGATATGAAGAGTTTTCTTAGGTGGTAAGTTTGGATTCATTTGTTTTTCTTTCTTTTTTTCAGTACTTTAAACATATTTTCCAATTTCTCTTTGCTTATATATTTGTTTTTCATGAATGATGGTACAAATCTAATAGGCCATTAGTTGTGTGGATTGATATTTTTCGCTTTCTGTTTTCAAGATTTTCTCATTATCCTCTATTTTTTGACAGTTTTCCTTCACTGTGCTTTGGAGAATGTGCGCTTTGGCTTGCGCTAGCTGAGGTTCTTTCAGTTGTACCCATATATCAATGTCTATTTGAAATTTGGAAAAAAAATTAAGCCTTTATTTAACTTTATTGAAATATATTTTTAGTTTCTTTTCTATATTTCAAATTCTTAAAATTGTGTTTGAGCACTTGATAATGGCTCATATGTTGTACAATCTTTCTCTATAATTGTAAATTTATCTCTGCATTTCTCTCTCACCTTTGTGACTCTTCTATTTTGTTGATAATCTTAATTCAATGACTTGGTCTCCAGGGACTAAGATTATTTCTTTGGTGAAATCTGATCTTCTGCAAAGGATTTCTTTTATATCTTTCTTTTCATTGATTGGGGTTTTATTTAATGTCTTCCTAATTCTCTCTTTTCATGATTTATTTCTCTATCATGAATTTTGAACTCATTCCCTGCACTACCTCCCTACATTCTGGTCCTGTTTTTATGTTCTCTTATAAAAATCATTGACCTGAAAATCAAAAATCAGGACAATCAAAGTATTCTTTAAGTAGCTGATAGACTTCCTTCAAATTAGAATATGTTTCTATATAACTGTACTTCTTTCAAAGCTTTATATTTTATGTATTTTATTGTCCTTCAATATCTGAACATCTGGTGTAATGTCCACTTATATACATTAGATGAAATTATTTCCCAGATCTAAAAAGCATGGGTGGGTGTTTTTCCTTTGTCTTGAGGACAGGTGATATCTGGGATTTCTGGTGAGCAGCCAGAACACCAGCTGTAGGCTGAACAGGCAACATAAAATAGATTTCCCTGGTATTGGTTAGTTGTTACTATGAGTTATGGTTTCTCCCTGCTGTGCTGCACATCTACAATGCTTATACAGGAGCCCCCTCAGTTCCTGGTGCACTGATGTAGGGAAGACAGGGATCTTAGCACAGTCTTCAGTTCCACTGATAGTGGAGAGGATCCTTCATTATGATTTTCTTCGGGACCATGGGCTACAAAAAGTCCCAAGGGAAGTTCAAGCTATGACCATAGGCCTCACTCAGCCTGAAGTTTCTGTATACTGAGTTGCTTCCACCCAATTGTATGCTCCCAAGTACAATGTCATGCCAGCCTATGCCAACCTCTAAGCAAAGATAGGAAATAGCAGGAGATGTAGTACGAATTTAAGTTCTAGAAGTTGGAGGGACCTAGAATGTGTACCTTTTTCACAGCATCAGGATCACCTTGGTTTGTTTTTCTGGCTGTTCTTATTTGCACTTTACAGATTTCCTTAGTCATGGAACATAGGTTACCCACCACAAAAAGCCATGACCAGAATGGCTAGAATTAAAACTAGCTTTGCTCTTTTCCTTAACTTTCATATTTGGTTTTTGATGTCATTTAGGTCTTTTATCACTCCTTTATTGATTCAGAGAGTTTTCTTCTCTCTTAGTCTTCAAATTATGGCTTCTCTTTTATTACTCTGACCCTTTTCTCTTGTGAAGTCACATAGAAAATATTTCTTTTTTTTTTCACCAACTTGGTTGCCACTCCTCTATATAGTTTACACACCAATACCCAACTGCCTGGAAGACTGATCCACATTGATATTCCCTAAGTATATGTGTCTCTACTCGTCAAGTGTGTATCTCCTTTTATGGGCTTCCTTGCCCTTGCTGTCTTATTTAACACTAAGTCACTTAAGCTGGAGAGCAAGAACTTTTTGGAGCTCTTCTACCTTTTCCCAACCCATATCATAACTACGTCCATGTCCTGGAAAATATAGCACTTCTTAAGTTTAACTCTTATGTACTCCCTTTATATATAATAATACAGCTGCCTCACATTTGGTAACATACATTGTATTTGCAGACTTAAGGGAATAATTCCTATACTCCTGTCAATTAACCCTTGCATTGATGCTCTAGAACCTGGAAACTCTTTTCTCATATAAAGATTTTTGCTAAGAATAGGAAAGCCTATGTTCTGTAATATATATATTAAAAACTTTAGTAATAGCAAATCCTGCATCCTCCCCACTGTCTCTTACTCAGAGCACATTCCTCATTGTTTATTAAAATAAGATGCTAAACCAACTGAAAATCTGGTTGAGGTCTTGGGAGTCTCAATGAGAATGGACATGTTGTCTTCATCTGGTCACACATCCACCATTGCCGAAGTTTTAGAAAAGACTTACCCACTGGAAAGTTTATCTCTATAAGACAGTGATGCCCTAATAACCCACTGGACCTTGCCGAACTTGATGTCATAATTCTTTGGGCTGTGCTGAAACTATATTGCTAAGGTCTCATTTCCTCTGGGGACATTGCATTCTAAGGCAAAGACTTTGTATTATTATACTTTGCATTCTCAGATTTATAAACTCTTCTTAAAATGATCTAACTACAATGTGTCTTTGAAATATCAAGGCAAAATGGGAAATGAGCTATGTTCCTGCATCCCTACAAACCCATACAAAATTCGCTGAAATTAATTTTCTAAGATAGAAACAAATATCATATAAGGGATGTGTGTTTGTGGGTTTCTATATAATTAGTTTAAAATGAATTATAGTAGTTATACTCATATGGTATTTGTTTATAAGTCAAAGGCTTAGACATTTAACTTCTACATGAGTTTTATTGTAACACATTTTTCTTTTAATTGAATGTATTGAAGAGAGACTTACTTGTAAGATTAGAGTTGGCAAGCTTATTAAGATAATCTTTCAACATGGTTATTAAGTTAGTAAAACATTCCTTTAACACAGTTATTTTGGACTAAATTGAGATTAAATATTTATTGACATTCAGAGGAAAGATGGATTTGTTCCTGTATTTATTTAATTTTTATTGAATTACTTCATGAAAATCTATTAATGTGCAATGACTTATGAGTAGTTCCTTACGCGGTTGGCTCATTGAAAACAGAGTAGATGTAGGAAAAATGTTAGTAAATTTTGAAATCACATTACCAAAATTTCATTATTCAATATCAAACACAAAAAGGAAACTCAATGTGCCCTCTGCTTCCAGGAATGGTCATTCGCATGCATGTACATCATTACAAATACCACCTTCCACTTTCTCTCCCACCTCTAACAGCTCACAGGACACCTGGAAATAAGAAAATCTTCTTTCCAAGTAGCTTATAATTATCATAAACCTCATATTGCATAATAATATGAATTTTCTAAAAATTTTCAAAATTTTTATTTGTGCAAAAATCTAGGAGGAAGCTATTTTTTCATAAAACAAAAGAGAAATTATGGTTGCCTTCTCTGTGCTAACATTATTGTCCAATTGAAAGAATTCTGCAGTGATCTCATCTAATTCCCATCTCCTGGGAGGTCCATATGGGGGCAAGGAAGGACTGTAAAGGAGAGAGGATAGGAGATGAGAGCATGAAGGAACGGAATGGTTGAGGGGAAAGAGGGGCAGAGTGGAAGAGCAATAAAAGAGAGACCTTGATAAAGAGAGTCACTATGGGGTTAAGAAGAAACCTGTTGCTAGGGAAATTCCCAAGAATCCACAAGAATGTCTCCAGCTAAGACTCCTATTAATAGCCGAGACAGAGCCTGAATTGGGCCTTCCACTGTAATAAGATTGGTGAATATTCCAACTATCATCACAGAATCTTCATCCAGCAACTGATGGAACCAGATGCTGAGATCCATAGCCAAGTACCAGGCTGACCTCTGGGAATTCAATCAAAGCGAGGGAGGAGAAAATATATGAGCAAGTCAGGTCAAGATCATGAAGGGGAAATCTACAGAGATAGCTGAACAAAGCTGTGGAAACTCAGGAACTCTAGACTGAAAGCTGCCGAGTGTCCATGGTACCATACTAGGCCCTCTGTATTTGGGAGACAGTGGTGAAGTACGGATTATCTGTGAGGTACCTGGCAGTAGAACCGGGATCTATCACTGGTGCATGAGCTAGATTATCAGAGCCCGTTCTCTATGGTGGGATGCTGTGTTCAACCTTAGTGCAGAGGGGAGGGATTGGTCTTGCCCCAACTTAATGTGCCAGACTTTGTTGATTTCCCATGGGAGCCCTTACCAATTGGGAGGAGCAGATGGGAAGAAGACCGGGAGGAGAAAGGGGGAAGAGGGGCAACTGTGGATGGAATGTAAAATGAAATAAAAAATAAATTAAAATTAAAGAAAATGAAAACCACAAAAGAATTCTATAGTGTTGATTATGAAAAAAAAATCTACATTTCTGCCAGAAAAAAAATGTCTAAATGATGAGCTCTAATTAAAGGTTACAAAATAAATGTAAGAAACAGGCATCAAGCAAATCCTCAGAGCCCCTTTTGATGCAAAGAATTCCTAGCGTTCATTGGTTTAAAAACAAACCAACAAACAAGCAAAAGCATCACTAGTTCCATTTAAAACATCACTCTCAGTATGATCGTCTAAATCTTAGTGCTGCAGATATGGTTCTGGAGAAATGGAACTAGGAGGTTTGTTTGGAGGCGCTATTATAGAATGTCATTAACATCGAGGAAAACATCAATAGTTAGCAGAGGAGGAGAGGTGGAAACAAGGAGGTATGGAAATCAGTGGCAGCCTCTCTAGACACTTCTTGTTATGTCTGTGGTTCGCTTCCAATTCCCTGTCTTAATGATGTCTTGTGCTTTGACATTTTGGTCTGGCTGTTCCTGGAAGACTGTCCTTTCTTGAGTTAGACAAGCCTTCAAGCACGCAGCCCAAATTCAAACAATCTTGGAGGATTTGCAACCCAGATGCTACTTATACTGAAAGAACATGTTCTCAGTCACTATTCACCTTTCATTTTGTCTCAAAATCTGGTGTCTGACAACTAGGTACAGTTTCTGGGCAGTAAAGACCATGTAACCAAAGTCATGACTACCTTCTCAGCCTTACCCATTTCTATGCAAAGTACAAGGAACTGTCATTCACAGCACCCTCTGACAGAGGCTGGTGAATCACTGTAACCCCATTTCAACTGACCCAGTATTGAAGTTTACACTCTTCTCTTGTGAAACAGGGAATAATAAACTGTCTTTAAGTGCTACATGCCAGTTCATATCAGAATGACCACACTCTAGTTTTCATTTCTTCTTCAACATTTAAAAAAAAACTCATCATAATTTGTAGTTTTCAATTTTTGATCATCTAAAAGAAGAATCTTGGAGTTAAATAAACCAAAGGCTTAATGGAATGGAATAGAATATACCCTTAACTAAGGTCAAAAATTACTTTCCAAAGCACTAAATACAGGCCATTGAGATGGCTCTGGAGGTAAAGGGGCTTGCTCTATAAAGGGGTTTGTCTGGCACCATGAATTCTCTTCCTAGAACCAACAAACAAGCAGAATGAGAACTAACATACTAACCTACAATTTTGATCTAAAACCTCCACACATAAATTAATAATTATGAGTAATAATTAAATATTTTAATTTACTTAACTGTCTTAATTGTTAAACATGATTTTAGAGACATGTCTTTTCTTTAGCTACCCCATATTCCAGTGCTCTATGCTAGCATGTTCTCAAGTCCATAAAAAAGCAAACAACAGCAGTTGCACAAAGCTACCCCTTTAAAATTACAAGCCTGATGCAGTCCCCATAGGTATGCATTTCACCAACTATTCCCACAATTGTTCATGAAACCAGTGTAATGTATAAGAGTTAACTGGTGAACAACCTTAAGCTTCTTTATTCTGTTTTCTTGAAAAGTAAATGAGTTGATACTAACAATTTCTTCTTATCTGCAAAGGACTAAACATATGCTCAGTGTATTGTGGACTTGTTTCTATGGTGTTGTACATCAGCACTACGTTTATGTGTGGTCTAATTTCATATACCATTGGGTGGAACTTACCTCAAGCATAAAATAGGACAAAGAAAGCTCATAATGTATGCATGCTTTGAAATAAAATGTGCTCTCTCCTCTCCACCAGAGTAGGCTCTGTCCTGCCTGTCAAAGCTCTAAATGGTTCTCTGAGACCTGGTCATCCTCACACTTGAGTAACTTGGGCACTGGAGGGGATCTGATTCACTGTGAACCTGGGTCTTTTCCTTTACTGTGTGACACCCACACACTCACGTGCGCCCTGGTGAACAGGCTGAATTAATTTATTTCCACAAACAACTAATATTCCTGCCACTTGACCAGAGACTCAGCCCCGACAAGGATAAAATGAATGGGTGTTCCTGGAATAGATCTTAGAACTTTCACTCTCAGAGGAGACAACCAGCTTGTGCCAATGAATGTTGTTGGCTTCTTAAAATCATTTCACTCTGTTGAAGTGTCTCCCTCGGCTTCTCAGTTTTGATCCAGATCTGGGTGACAGGCATATTTGTTTCTGATTATCTACCAACATAGAAAAGTAACTAGGAAACTGATTTAATGACTAGTATTTGACAATAGTGGAGAAAAGAGACTGTGGGAGATGTGCTAAGCTTGCAAGGGGGCCACCTTTATCCATTTGTATCTGCGGAAGGTGTCTAGTGATGCTGGTGTTATTTAAACATTATGAAAGACAAATTGTTTTTTTCAATGTGAAAGTCATACCTGTAGTCTTGCACATAACTCACTTAGTTACCAATTTGAGATACGGGCCTTAAAAATTTAAAGCTGATGCTAGAGTTTAAGACTTCTGAAATTTCTGGGATGGACTAAATGCATTTTGCATCTGAGAAGGGCATGAATTTGGGATGGTTAGGAGAGAATGTTCTGAGTTTTGGGAACCTCCCATAATATTGTTGTATAAAGCAATAACTGATATGATAACTTCAAAAGGTGATGGCTCTGGGAGGCGATTGGTTCATAAGAATATAACCCTCATGGTTGGCATCAATGTTCACACAAAGACCTCATAATTCCTTGGCCCTTCCACGAGAGTACAATGAGATGACTCGTATGTATTGGTAATGTCTCAGATGACAATCCTGCCAGGTTCTTGGCTGGGACTTCTCGGGAAGACAACTGTTAGAAACATTCTATATGCCATCCTTGTTTTGTCATATTTTGTTACTTATCACAGCCTGAACCCAGAGGATAACTATCAGATATAGTCAGTTATTTATTATGCACTGTCCTGTATCCTCAGATCTAGTTACTTGCTGAAGAAATTATTCATAGCTTCTAAAGCAACACTAATATCAGGCTAGCATCTGTGTGCAGAGCTGAAGAAAATTGGGACACCCAGGATGTATCCTGTAAGAGATGAAGAAGACCAGACTCTACGTTCAGGTTTCAACTTCTGCACTATGGAGAGTGTGCTTTCTATGATCTCTTTAGCACCACATTTTGGACAACCTTGTCAGTTTTGAAGGGGATTAGGGTGCCTGCATCTCACATGGGAAAGGTCTGGTGGGAATTTCTCATCATGAGAAAGCTGTGATGGTCCGACAGTTTGTGTAGCATAAGCTTTATTTAGCACTGTTTACCTTACATTCAATGGAAATGAAGCATAATGCACACTCTGTAAGACATCTTTAAAACAATGTCACATATTGATTGGTGGATAGATATGTAGTGACCTAAGGATCTTAGAAACTCAAACATGTGTTTCCCTGGAAGCCTAGGTTTGGGTCTGTACTGGCAAATTCATGTGTGTCTCATTACACATGAAAGTGAACAATGAACACTTCAAACAGTTGTTTTTAAACGGGGACTACAGAACCATCTCAAACTGTCAGAGACATCTTAAGGGCAATATACAATATTTAAATGATTCTTGAGGATCATGAACATACATCTGTGATCATCTTTATAACATGTTCAGAATGGTGCAGCCATGTGGCTCACTTGGCAGAGTGCTGCCTAGGATGCAGAGAACGATAGGTTTGATTTTGAGCATTGTGTAAGCTAATTCTGGCATTGCAAGAATTTCAATTGCCAGGAGTTTCAGTTTATCTTTGGCTAGCTAACAACATTTAGAAAAGTGTGGGCCATATAAGGCCAATATTATGTAAAGGAACAAAATGTCATTATTATTCCATTTAATTGTTCTCATTTCATGAACACACATATTAATTCATGTGGCCTATAGCTAATCTTATAGTCTCAAGTTCCCCATTTTTCATGTGGTTAAAGCCCCTTAAGTGTGTGGATGATATATTCACTAAGGACTTTACAAACACAAAATTTAGTTTTAGTAATACATGTATATGTAAAATCTCAGTTGCTCAGAGAATCACAGAACACAAATCACATCCTCTGAGTTTTAGTTCTCGTGAGGAAATGTGCAAAATGCTCCATTTTACTTACTTGTTTTGATTATTTCTCACTATTTGTGACTTTATAAAACATATTATGCTCTAAAATTTCAACATGAAAGTAAACCTTTTCACCGAGTCTTCTAAAAATAGAATATTAATATGTAACGTCTATAAGCCCTAAATTAATTTAAAGTCACTTATGATTTTTAGTTATTATCTAATAATTTAAATTTTAGTTATTATTATGTATAGTTTATGCTGTAAATTTCTTTTTGTGCCACAGATCAAGGAAGAAAAATAAAATAAAAGCCTGCCCTATTAAGAGACATTGGAAACCCACTGATAATGTAGCAGAATTCTGTAGCTTCGTGAATAGAGTCAGATCACAAAAGGGCAAAAACATCACAAATCCATATTAATTTTAGTAAAGTATTTTTGGGGTTATTTGGAAGGAGACTGAATTTTCTAATAGGACACATTTTGATACAGTGCCTGCACATCTTATTTTCAGCTTTCTATATTTGACAGGCTTTTTTGCAGTTTAGGTCAATCCTAGCAATTCATGTACTTCCCAAGTCACGGCAGATTGAATACTGTTACCCATGCCATTTATAGTAGAGTGCTAAAGTCCTTAAAATGTCAATGGTCGAGTTTCTGCTCATGGAGACCCAAAAGCACAGTCTGCATCTTCTTTCTTGCCATAAATGCAGTGCTGAGGCAGAAAATTTCTCAGAAATTAAAATGATTGTCCATGGCCCTAGCATCAGCAGCGCCATACCCACCACACCAGACTGCGGAAGAACCCTGCTCTGAGATGGTGACTTGACTCTCACCAAGGCCACTTCACCCCTACAAAACCAATTCCCTCCAAGAGCCTGTGAAATGAGGGAGAGGAAAACATAATCCCTTAGCTCCCTCTGAGCCCCCAAAGGTACTGTCCCTCATTCTCAGAGTACCTTGACCAAGTGTACAAAGAATTTAGCACTTTCTTTAATCCCAAAGTTGCATAATTCAAAAATTTCAGAGAATTTCATCTTTATTGCCTCACATTCCACCTTTTCGACACCTTATCAACTGGGCTTCCTGAAAGTCAATTGTAAAACATCAAACCCACAGGCATTGGATGATTTTTCTCAAATAGTCACTTTGGATGCCAGTGATAACTCTTGAGCCAGTGTTCATTGTTCACTTGACAAAGCCTGGAATCACCTGGGGGATGGGCCTCTGGGTAGACCTGCCAGGAATTACTTAACGATTTTAAATAATATGCTTGAGACTATTCTCTAGGCAGGGTATCCGGGCTTGTATCAAATGGAAAATGAAGAGACCTAACTTGACAGTGAGTGCTAGTATTTCCTGGTTCTTGACTGACAATGTCATGTGACCAGCTGCCTCCAGTTCCTGCTACTGTGAGTTTTCCACCTTCATTAGGAGTGGGAATTTTGAGCAGAATAAATTCTTTGTTACTTATTTTGCTTTAGTCAGAGTATTTTTTCATAGTAATGGGGAAAGAAACTAAGACAGACACAATTTGCAAATAGCAGTACAAAATATCATATTCTAAATATCATATGATTTTTTTTTCAAAGAGAAAACAAATGTTAAATCTTTATTATGTTGCAGTTCTTAGGAGTGGGATCTAATAAATGATTTATAAGTATGAATATATTAAATATATTCGTAGGGCCTTGTTAAAATAGACACAAATGTAGGAAGATGAATTATTTTAATTCTAAAATATGGGAAAATTAATCTAAGCAAATTAGAGAAGACGGGCTGTGCCGCTGTTACCTGGGGCTAGTGAGGATGAAGGGATGACTTTTAACAACTACTGAATGAATGACTTGCTCCTCTCAGGTTCCTTTCCATTTTTGCATAAGCAACCTAGCACACAAAACAGCTGTTCTCATCAATATCAGAAAGTTGTATCATACTTGCTTCTATTCTTTTTGAAATCAGGATCATATTGAAGAGCAAGATGATGTATTTCCCCTCCTACAGACTTTAGTTCCCAGCAGATCAGAGGTGACAGAGATTTAGTTAAATTTTCCAAGGTTTTGTTTTGCAACTGGGCCACCCTATGACCTTCAGAGAATTGCAAAGCTCTGCTAAATATAAGGCACTCTAAAGAACTCAGTAGAGAATCAACACATGCTTCAGAACACACTACTTGCATATCTTAAGCAGGCTGGTATTACTTGTTACTATTATCGTGGGTTATTTCTTAGCTTAATTGACTTGAAATGCCGTGTGTTCCTATGCACCCTCACACAGATCTGGGAGGACAGACTCAGGTTTGCATCTTAACATTAGGAATTTGGGATGAATTGAGGCATCTTGCTTAGTGTATAGGTAACTTCATTGTTTATACTTTTGCTGACTCTCTAGGTGCAGCTTATTTTCTTGCAAATGAGAAGGCAGAGAAACACAAAGAAATAAAGTGCAAAGGAAACAGATGTAATTTGGACTGCTCTGTCTTCACTGCTCACTGTAATGAATAACATTTCACGCCACGTGGATTTGGAGGTCTGCCATCGCCTCTCTTCGTACCTGGGGCTGCAGAGTAAATAGGTCCAAAAATTCTCAAGAATATATTCAAACCCATCCTCTGGGATTGTATATATACTATCATCCCATCACCTTTGTTTCATCATGGCATATGAATTTGCTACCCATAAAACGCTAAGACTGAGGTATAAGAATTCATCATCAGAACCTCTAGTTTTGAATGACATGTTCAATGTGATCCATTTTTGTTGTAACTTTAAATTATCAAATTAGATATGTCCAGCCTAAATCCTATGTTTACGACTTCCAATTTTTCTATTTTATAACTAAATTTGCTAAGATTCTGAAGACGTTAAGATGAAGAAATACTCAACTTCGAAGAGGCTCCCTTTTCAGTCAACTCTCTCAGTGCTCTCCCTGACCTTGCAATCTCCATTCCATCCCTCAAGTTTTCATCCCTATCTATCCCCAGTCCACCCAGGAGATCTCCTTCATTTCCCTTCCCCAGAGAGATCCATGAGGTCCATTGGGACCTCCTTATTACCTAGCCTCTTTGAGCCTATGAATTGCAACATAATTATCCTTTACATTACAGCAAACATTCACTTATGGATGAGTACATATCATATTTGTCTTTCTGGGTCTTGGTTACCTCACTTAGAGTGATTATTTTTAATTGCTTCCATTTGCCTTCAAATTTTCTGATGTCATTGTTTTTGGCAGCTGAGTAATATAACACTGTGCAAAGGTACCCCATTTTCTTTATCCATTCTACGGTTCCAGGTTCTGGGTATTACAAATAAAGGTACTGTGAACACAGTTGAGCAATGTGGTATGATTGATCATCCTTTGGGTTTGTGCCCAAGAGTGATATCGCTGAATCTTGAGGTAGATGGAATCCCAGTTTTCTTAGAAACTGCCACCTTGATTCCCAAAGTGGTTGTACGAGTTTGCACTCCCACCAGCAACGGAGGAGTGTTCCCCTTGCTTCATATCCTCTTCTCTCCAGCATAAAACTGGTCCAAGGAAAACTCCCAGGAGTCTACAATGATAGCCATAGCTAAGACTCCTGCCAGTAGTGGATGCCTAGCCTGGACTGACCATTCCCTGTGACTGGATTGGTGATGACCCCAGTTGTCACTGGAATGCCTTCATCCATTGACTGATAAAGGAAGGTTCTGAAATCCACTGCCAAACATTGGGTCAAGCTTGGCGAGTCCAGCTGAAGAGAGAGACAAGGCATTATAAGAGCCAGAAGCATCAGGGACATCACAAGAAAACTCACAGGAACAGGTAGCATGGCTCATGGGACCTCATAGATCCTCAACCAGGGAGCCTACCTAAGCCCTCTGCATATATGTGACAATTGTGTAGCTTGGTCTGTTTGGGAACCTCCTGACAATGGGAGCATAGTCTTTCCCTGGTGCTTTGGCAGTTCTTGGGAATCTATTCCTCATGCTAGATTGCCCTGTGCAGTCTGAATACAGGGAGAGGTGCTAGGTCTTACAGCAGCTTGCTACGCCATGCTTTGTTGATTCTCTTGGGAGGCTTGCCCCTTTCTAGTGAATATGGAGGAAGGATGGATTGAGGGGGTAGGTTACTTTAAAATAAATACATAAATTAAATTTTAAAAATGATGAAGAAATATGTCTCAATCATTAAGCTGAAGTGCTCTGGATGTGATCATATTAACAAATCAAATTAACTTGTCTTAGACATCTGAGAAAAATACACAAAAATGTTTCATTGTATTTTTGTTGTCATATTGAAGAATTCTACAATAGCCCCAAATGGGATACAGCCAAAGGTTTCTTTTTTTAGGAATAAACTAATGGTAAAGGTAGCAATCTGCAGTCTTCTATGTGCACTGGGAACTGGAACTGAATCCAGCAGCAAAGGGAGTCACACAAGCTTTTCTTAGTATTCATAGTACATGAGACCATGCCCATAGTGGGTCATTATTTAAAAGGATTTGGTTAAACGAGTTTCCACAGCATGTTTTTCCTAGTAGTTCTTCTGTAGAAGTAGTGGTGGCAACCATCTACAAAGTTGAGACACAGCACAGAAAGTTTACCAGGCGAGCATTTGCACACTTGGACAGAATGAGGTACAAGCTTGGGGTGTGGAGACACTAAAGTGGGATAGGTAGAACACTTGAACTTCCAATAATGAGCTAAGCAGAACTGTTGTCTGATGCTGAAGAGGTGGGGAATCTGGAAGGGACAGAAGTTTGAATGGAAGCCATACATAAAGGGCTCATCACTTATGACAACAAATAAGGGAATACAGGTGCCTCGAGGTGAGCAGCTATAGAGAAAACTCATTCCAATCCCAAATCTGAGCCCCCTTGCTTGGGCTTCAACCATGCACAAGGAAAGGCTGTTGTGCTTTGAAGAACAGAAAGATTCTATGGACCTGACATGGCCCCAACATATTATTATGGGCTATGGTTTAAATCAGAAATGCCGATCCTGATGGTGTTCCTATTGGGGGCTATTTCTGAAACTTCAGAAAGTGGGATGTGCTTGAAAGGAATAGGCCACTGGAGCAATGCCTTCCAAAAATGCCCCTGTTTCTTGTCCGCTCCTGGGGAAGCAGTGGGTCTACCACATTCTTACTACTGTCATGTTATGCTCAAGCATATGGGGCCCAGGAGCTATAGACTGAACTCAAGGCAAACATGTACGGGCCTCGTTTAGCGTGGGATCCCCCTTTGTTCTTTATTTTTGTGTATCTCTCCTCTTGTAATTATGAACTTGGCAGTTTAGTTCTTTCACCTGCACGTACTGTGTGTGCATACCCATCTCTAAAGAATGCAACCTCGGTACCACTCCACCTTTCATCTGCATCAAACTACAGGTACTTCTATTTCCTAACAATAGTGTATATTTTCCCACCTCTGGAAATAGCCAAATTTACACAACTTCTATTTAAATATACTCTCAATATACCTGAGTATGAAGAATATGATCTGGTCTAAACTGACTTTGGGTGCATATGCAGTGAACTTAACTTAGATCCCCTAGTTATTTTTAAGGGAGAATATGTAGTTACAGTCCTACGTCTATGCAAAACTGAGCATGCCTGCGATTTGCAGCTGGTTCAATACAGGAGCTTAAACACACTCTAGATTCATCTGGACAGTGCATCCATCTATAAGCCGTAGTATCACTTTACTGTAAACAAAGATACCTTCCTTCCTTTGTAATTCTGTGTGATTCTTATTTTCACTGCTTTGGGACAGGGGTCAAGACCTGAAAGCCATGGTCTAGACTCTTATCACTACTAAAAAGTGCCCTGAAACCAGGAACCCAAATAAAACTTTTCTCCTGTAAGTCATTTGAGCACAGCAATGAAATACTAATACATATCATTTTAGTATTCTCTTACTCACATATAATATAACATAAACTTACTTGTATTTGATGCTTATGTGTTTAGTGGATGCCATGATCTTGCATATAGAAGTCAATTTTAAGAAATCGTGCCTCTATTATTTAAGGAAGTTAAACTTTCAAATCAAAGTTTGAGGTGGCTGAAAATCTGTATCTTCATTATTTTATATTTTATGCTCTAGTTCAAACTTCTGTTTTTTTTCAAAGATTTCACAAAGCAACTATAATCCTTTCCCCACATCCATCTTTAAATATGGTTTTCATGCAAGTGAAATATCCAGACTTTGGAACAACATGTAGCATGATATGATTAATGTTCTTCTCTTGGAAACTAGAAATATTTTCAAATGTTATTTGTACAAATGAGAGTTAGAGTAGAAAATGAGGAAATGAATGAAGGAACAGTAGAACCTTATGTTAAGGTCAAATCCTGTTCTGTTTTCAGCAGAGTGAAAGGATGTTCATGCCAGTTTGATTTGTACCTATTGTTTTTTGTCTGGGACAGTTATGGTCTCCATTTCTTCATTTCTCAGCAGCTGCCTGCTTTCACATACCTGTCTTAGATCTTTAACTGTCAGTCTGTCAGTCTGTCAGTGGCCACTCTCACTTCACTTTTTTGTCTGAATGGGTCTCCTTTTCAGGTTGTATAATTTACTTTTTGTCCTTCCCATGGAAGGTGCTAGGTGGTACCTTTAGGGAACTTCTTTACCCTTAGACAATTGTGATACTAGGACCTGATATTAACCCTGATATTAATACAACTGCTTATTTAAAAATAAGTGCTTCTATATGTATTACTAGGGCATTAAGCAGGTATGAGCCAATGAGCGGGACAAATTGTTCTTATAGCACCTTTAAAGAAAAAAGGTAAGGAAAGAAATGTTTCTTTATCCATTCTTCCATTGAGGGGCATCTAGGTTGTTTCCAGGTTCTTGCTATTACAAATAATGCTGCTATGAACATAGTTGAGCATATACTTTTATTGTATGATAGGGCCTCTCTTGGATATATTCCCAAGAGTGGTATTGTTGGATCCTCAAGTAGGTTAATTCTGAATTTCCCGAGAAACCGCCACACTGATTTCCAGAGTGGTTGCACAAGTTTGCATTCCCACCAGCAATGGATGAGTGTTGCCCTTACTCCACATCCTCTCCAGCAAAGGCTATCATTGGTGTTTTTGATTTTGGCCATTCTGACAGGTGTAAGATGATATCTCAAAGTTGTTTTGATTTGCATTTCCCTGATTGCTAAAGAGGTTGAACATGACCTTACGTGTCTCTTTGCCATTTGGACTTCTTCTGTTGAGAATTCTCTGTTCAGTTCAGTGCCCCATTTTTAATTGGGTTAATTAGAATTTTAAAGTCTAGTTTCTTGAGTTCTTTATATACTCTGGATATCAGACCTTTTTCTGATGCGGGGTTGATGAAGATCTTCTCCCATTCAGTAGGATGCCTTTTTGTCTTAATGAGAGTGTCCTTTGCTATACAGAAAGCAGTTTTAGGAGGTTCTATTTATCAATGTTGCCCTTATTGTCTATACTACTGGGGTTATATGTAGGAAGTGGTCTCCTGTGCCCTTGTGTTGCAGTCTACTTCCCACATTCTCTTCTATCAGGTTCAGTGTGGTCGGATTTATATTGAGGTCTTTAATCCATTTAGACTAAAATTTTGTGCATGGTGATAGAAGTTGATTCTTGACTTCTCAAGGTCTGTGATGAATTTTGATGGGATTTTGATGGGGATTGCATTGAATTTATAGATTGCCTTTGGTAGAATTGCCATTTTTACTATGTTGATCCTCCCAATCCAAGAGCATGAAAGATCCTTCCATTTTTCTGGTGTCCTCTTCAATTTCTTTCTTCAACACCTTAAAGTTCTTGTCAAATAGATCTTTCACTTCTTTGGTTAGATTTACCCCAAGATACTTTATGCTATTTGTGGCTATCGTGAAAGATGAAGGTTTTGTGATTTTTTCCTCTCTGCTTCTCTATTCTTCGTGTATAGGAGGGCTACTGATTTTTTTTGAGTTGACCTTGTAACCTGTCACATCACTGAAGGTATTTTTTCAGCTGTAGGAGATCTTTGGTAGAGTTTTTGGGGTCAAGAACCTGGAAACAACCTAGATGCTCCTCAGTGGATGAATGGATAAAGAAAGTGTGGAATATATACATATTAGAGTACTACTCAGTGGTAAAAAACAATGACATCTTGAATTTTGCATGCAAATGGATGGAAATAGAAAACACTATCCTGAGTGAGACAACCCAGAAGCAAAAAGATGAATATGGTATGTACTGAGTCATTTGTAGACTCTAGCCATAAACAAAGGTCATTAAGCCCATAGTTCATAAGCCCAGAGAAGTCAAATAACAAAGTGAACCCAAGGAAAACCATATATAGATCCTCCTGGAAATTGGAAGCAAACAAGATTGCAGGACAAAAGCTGTGAGCATGGTGGTGGGGGTAGGGGTGGGGGTGAGTTTGGGGGAAGGGGAGAGGAAGAGAGGGAAGGGAGAAGGGAAGGACTGGCAAGAAATTGGGGAAGTGGGAGGGTGGAGATGGGGGAAAGGCAGATATAGGAGCAGGGAAGAAGATACCTACAATAAGGGATCCATTTTAGGGTTGGCAAGACACTTGGGTCTAGAAGGGATTCCAGATGTCCACAGGATGTCCCCAGCTAGGAACTTGGACAGCAAAAGAGAGCATGCCTGAACTGTCCTTGTCCCACTATTACGCTGATGATTATCTCTAATATGATTATTACCATAAAATCTTTGTCCAGCAAGGGATGGAGATAGAGACAGAGACCCTCATCAGAGCAATGGATTGAGCTCCCAAGATCCAGTTGAAAGGCAGAAGGAGGGAGAAGATGAGCAAGGACATCAGGACCGCGAGGGGTTGGTCCACCAACTGAGGCAGTGTGCCTGTTCTAATGGGAGCTCACCAAATCCAGTTGGACCAGGTCTGAATGGGCATGTGATCAAACTGGTCTCTCTGATTGTGGCTGACAATGGGGGCTGACTGAGAAGGCACTGGAAGTTGTTTTATGGCATGTTCTGGCTTTTTGGGACCCTAGTCTATATGGATGCATAGCTCCCTAGGCCTGGATGTAGGGGAGAGGGCCTTGGACTTTGCACAGAGCAGGATTTCAGGGATTCAAGCAGGGCCAGAGAGGAAGGAGGGGGTTTGGGGGAGTGGGATGGAATTGGGAGGAGGAAAGAAGTGTAAATAATTGAATGGAAAAATAAAAATTAAAAAAGAAATGTTTTTCCCTCCACTTGCTTTATTGAACATACCATCAGCTAACCAATTGCACACAATCCACCTGAAGAATCCAGCTGAGGCATGAAGACCCAATGATCCTGAAGTTTTAGGCACTAAGAGGAATGCTACCTGGTAGAAAGCAAGGAGGGTACTAGTCATCTCTAGACCCAGGAAACAGACAGCCAGGAGAGAGAGAGAGACAGAGAGAAAGAGAGAGAGAGAGAGAGAGAGAGAGAGAGAGAGAGAGAGAGAGAGAGCTGGAGACAAAGTTTTTTCATTTCCTAGGAAGTAACTGAATCAACCACCTTGTGTGAGAACACAAAACGGTGCCAGCTGTGCTGGGTTATGTCCATTTCCCTTCAATTCATGACTTTTCTCATATTCACACCATAAGCAAGAATCACAGATTTCATAGCGTAAGATGATAGCAGAGGTAATAACTTCATCTTTTTGATACCACTATACTTTGCACAGGGTCTTCCCTACTTTGCCTTGACAACATTTTATCCTTCTAAAGAAGAAAGCAGTTCTTTTCAACAGAAACCAAATACAACAGAGTTGGAAAAACACTGTGTGCTTTATGAGGGACAGTCCTCAGGGATATTAACCAGAACTATGTCAAAGGGAATTTGGTGTGGGTCAATTCTATATTCTGTCAATTATGTTTTAAATAAACGGTGATTGGACAGTCAGGTACGACATCAGAGAGGAAGTAGAGGTGGGAAATGAGAACAGGGGTATTCTGTGAGCAGGAAGCTCCCTCGGCAGTCCTGTCCAGACACCGAAGAAGCAGGATGTGAACTGCCTTGCCCAAAAAGGTGCCGAGCCATGTGCCGAACATATACTAGAATAATGGACTAATGTTATAAGAGCTAATACGAAGCCTGAGCTAATGGGCCAATCAATTTATAACTTATGTAGACCTCTGTATGATTTTCTTTGGGACATACCCTCTGTGGGAACTGGGCAGGTCAGAAATCCCAACATGCAGGCCCTTATGTTATAGAAATTATTTTCACATTGCATTGCTTGACTGTCTTTCCTTATCTACACTGTTTCTCTTTCTGAATGTCTATTGCATCCTTGTTCCTTACTCTTACTCATCTCTTGCAAACTTTTTCTCAGTGTTCAAAACTCTCTTATTTCATAATAAATGGTTTTGAAAGTTCAAAGATATCAAATTAATAGTGTAGATTATTTATTAAAAACAAAACAAACAGTTGTCATAACTCTTTGTTGCATGGGAATTTCCCCCAAGTTGGAACATTCCCTCCTGGAGAACACAAGGGCCCCTGAGACTCATGAAGTAAGAAAAACTTCCAAGTTCAGCGAACCGATGCTAAGAACATTCCCAAGACCCTTCCCCAAGGTTACCAAAGCTGCTGCCACTTCCTTGGAGAGGAGACTCTCAGATCTGTGGAGCATTCCCTCTGCATGTTACACAGTGAGCTTCCAGAATGCAGCTTTCTGGAATCACTCTGTAGTGGGCTCCTCAGTGAAACAGCTGCTTATAGGTCATTCATGATCCTGTAAGTGAACACTTAAGTACACTCCTAAGTAACACCAGTAAACTCAGTGGTCTACCATAAAGGAGTCTGGTAGGATAGTCCCTTGGTCTGTCATCAGTGCTCTCTCTGAAGTGAGCTGACATTTGTTCAAGTTTCCCCAGGGGAAAAAAAACACACAATGCTTTGAGAAACAAATTAAGTTGATTTCAGATTCATAGGAATTCTTATAGTTGATGCATAACAAAGAATTCTTACCGAACATAACAAGTCGAAATGACACAATAATATTATTACTCTATTGATCCATAAAGCTACAATTAATGTAGGATTTTAGAAGAAAAATAAATGTGGCTTTACATACCATAGACTTTTAAATCCCATTTGTTGATTATAGGAAACTCACTTTAGCACAATGGTGTTTTTTTTCTATTCTTCCATACATGCATAATTAACTTATTGATTATTTAATTTATTCCATTCATTTACATTTATTAAGTTCCTCCTTTATGTCAGGCTTAGTGCTGCAGGTGCACATGGGTAAGGCGTGTAATACCAATCTACCATACAAAGATGTAATCTATTTCATTTCAGAGCAACTGATGTGTTGTTTACCTCAAGTAATCATTCCTTTGTTTCCATGGAGTAATATGACCTTGAATTATTCTGAGTATTCTGTATCTTCAGTTTGTGTGTGTAGGGGGAGAACTAAACTAATACAGTCCTGGTCACCATCATGTCCTTACAAGTCACAGACACTGTGAATCGGTAAATGACAGACACATAGTGATGCTCCAAAACTATCAGCTGTGTATCTTGTGCACCTGAGGTAATGTTTTTTTGTCTTAGTGTTATAAAGGCTATCCTCTATAGTCCTTCTTTTCAAGTTACCCAAGCTGACAGCGAGGGCTGTGTGTTTTTTTTTAAGAACTGAGGCTCTGGCTATTTTCAAGGTTACTTTGTCCCTGGTGCATATCAATGGCAAGTCCCAGCACCTGAGAGTAAAAGCTCAGATTAGATATTATTGTTGTTGTTTCTTTTTCTTTTCTTCTTTTTTAGGTGTGGTGTCTGATGGCCTTGACCCAAGCTGAGTTCTGAAGCTTCCATATCTTTATTTTTCTCCTTCTCCTTCTCTCTCTCTCTCTCTCTCTCTCTCTCTCTCTCT
>NC_022036.1:1397881-1399578 GCF_000317375.1 Microtus ochrogaster
GTTGGGGGGGGTGGGAGGAGTGGGAGGCTGGGAGGAGGCGGAAAATTTTTTTTCTTTCTTAATAAAAAAAAGTGTACTTGTTATAGTTTATTACAGAGCAGAGCAGAGAGTAAATTGAAGTTTAAGATCAATCCACATGAGGCAGGTAATACAGAGGCTAATATTTTAAGAATAGATTAGGTAGAATAGCTTTTTGAAATCAAGAAAATCTCTCTATGTTTGGGAGTGATGGAGAAGTCATAGATTAGTTTGTGAAATGTGAACCACAATGGTCAAGGGACTTTCAACTTGCTGGATCACAGCCAGAAGGGAACCTGTAGACAGTACGCAAAATCTCTTAAGAAGTAAAGGAAACCAAGGTGGCAGAGCTTTTAAAAAAAAAATTCTTCTTTCAACAGTTTCTGAATTCCCTTTCTAATCAGTAACAGCTTATCAAGCATGAGATGGGAGAAAAACAATCACTGGGGCTCCAGATGGAAATGTTTAATGCATATGTAGTTTACAGGGTGAATATAAATTGTGAACATAGTGAGTTTTGGTTAATCTGCTGAATTAAAAAAAAAGATTGAATTTGTTCTAGTTTAATTAATAAGTAACTGAATCCTTGATGCAGCAGCATGCTTAACTCTTTCACAGAAGGTCAGGTAGCCCATGGTGTGGTGAAAGAGTTGGAATTTTGAGTCTTATTCTCCTTATTTGAATAATTCTTTTAGTGCACACTCTGATGAACAGGGAAAATCTTGAATGCCCAGCCATCTATTCACTCTGCACCAATGGATGGGGGAGTGTCAGTTTCCTTAATTAGGAACCATACATTGGAAAGAATGTGATTATTTTAGATGTTTATCACTTGTAGAGAAAATGGATAAAGGTAGATCAGGTGCCATGTTCAAGACACATGCTACTACATCTGGTAGTATATAAGAAGAAGCCAGAGAATACGGAAGATGAGAACGAACAGTGAGGAACTGAAGACAGGGTTCAGAGGTTAGTGGCTAATGCTACTCATACAGAGAACTTGAATTTGATTGACAACACCCATGTCAAACAGTTCACTGGTAACACAAGCTACAAAGCATATGTTGCCCTTTTCTAGGCTCTCCAGGCACCTGCATTCATGTACACATACACATGCACAAAAATACATGAAACTTAAGAATAATACAAACAGATCTTTGAAAAGAATGAGGAGTAAATAAAGTATGGCAGTGAATAGCATGGAAAATGTTTCTTCATTCAACTCCTAACTATAATTTCTCCATCTGATAAATGAAGAGTATTCTCTCATCCTTAACTAAGATTTCCCATTGTTTTAATTTAGAGCCCTATGGTTTCTCTGGTTTAGATTGAATCTTTTGGTTAATGTGAAACAAATAGTTTTAAAGACAATATTAGTACAAAGGGTCACCTATATTTGTGTGTTTAGCTATAGAATGTGGCTCTGGTTCCTACTTTTAGGTCTATCATTTGCATATCTTACAGCCATATTTTAATACTTCCATTTATACAGAACTTTTTATATTTTGTATGACTTTCATAAAAATTAACTCAACTAATTTTTGTGACATCCCTCCCAAGTAGGTTAATATCAGTCCGAGCACACTGAACTTGATAGAAGAGAAATTGGGAGGTACCCTACAACAGATGGGCACAGGCGATCGCTTTCTAGGTATAACCCCAGCAGCACAGACATTAAG
>NC_022036.1:1400385-1425932 GCF_000317375.1 Microtus ochrogaster
ATATCCTAAAGAAGCTAAATAAGAAGGTGAACCCAAAGAAAAACATATAGCTATCCTCCTGGGTAGGGGAAGTAGACAAGATTGCCAGGCAAAAAATCGGGATCTTCATTCTGTTTCTTAAATTATGAATCTTTTATTCTTTTCAATAGTAAAGCCTAAACTTCTATTAAAATGGAAAATATAAACAGCTTAAACAGTGCCCATTATTTCTTGATGGCACCCATAATATCACTGAGATTTCCCAAACAAGGAAAGGTAACAGGAAACTTCTAGGGTTTAGTTTCAAGAGTGAAAAAGAAAACAACACTTTTCTTCACCAATAACAATTCAGATAACTCAAAATTGCTTTCAAAGTCCAATTTATTTTATTTAGAAATGAATAGATGGAGGTAAGATCATTTTTAAGCCTTATAGTGTTTAATATATTCTTGTGACATTGTTATTATTGGTGTGGTATGCTCTGCTATCTCAACAAAGTAAAAAAAAAAGTCAGGTATTTTTTAATACCACTTTGTTCTATGTGGATCTGGAGTGGTTGAAACGCACTATGATCTTTTTGTGTGTGTTCATGAGCTTTTCTGAGGGAAGTTTTTCAAGTTTTAGATAATGTTATATGAAAGAATTGAGAGTTGAGGCAAAGTCACAGATAAGAGAACATAGTCCTTACATTTAGTCAGTGTACAGTCTAAGAATAAGATAAAATAGCTGTAAAATCTTTGACTTTTAATAATGCTAAACCCGACAAGATACCCCACTGATAATAGTAATAATGGCACAGGTGTTATAGAAAGAATCATCCCCTTTTTTGTTTGATTTAAGGGCAATTCTACAAGATGAAACTCATTCTTGTCAACTTTTATGAGGTCTAAAACAAATGTCTAGCTAGATCATAATTTCCAATGGAAGAAGTTACTACTGCTAGTCTAATAAATGAGCATAGTATTAAACCAACGTTAGTTATCATTAAATACATAGATTAGTGCATCTCTTATCCCTCATCAGAGAATTTTCTTTTTGAAACAGATAGTGATAAACTCAGAGACCCACAGCTGGTCATCCTACAAAGAAAGAGACACTAGGGAAGAATAGTCAGCTCTTGGAACTTCTATATCATATCTCCACATCCTAAAGCTTAGGAATTATCTCAGAAGAGGAGGTAGGAAGACTATAAGAGCCAGAGGTGGTGGATGGCTACAATGAAACTATTTTCTGTATACAAGAGCATAGTTGTAAATATTAACTCATAGAAGTTGTGACATCTTGCACAAGAGCACAAAACCCTTTACAAGATCAAGCCAGAAAACAAAAATCTCATAATGAAAAGTGAGGATAGACACAAAGTTCCAATTCTACCAAGAAGCTATAAAGTCTGGATGCTGGTAGACAGAAAGATTGTTATTTCCAAAGATACAGCTCCTTTGAAGTTATCCATGCTCCAGTAGATAGCTTACACAATCAGCATATGCTGGCAGCACTAAATAATCTTGGTAGCTTGAAAACAGAGGAATACATGAATCTTATAGGGAAGAGTGATGATTGGAATAAATGAGAGGAGGACATAAGAATGGATTTGATAAAAACATAAATTGGTGACATTCTCCAATAGTAATTTTAAAAAGTAAAAAGAAGTAAAAAGTAAAACAATAAGATAGTAATGTACTTCTTCAGTAATTTCAACCTAACAAAATAATGTTTGCCCATACCAAAAATATCAATTTATCTAAAAAAACACTAATCTTTAACATAAAATTTATAAATGGATTAATTTCCTGATACACCAGAAACTCCTAAGTTTTACGGTTATGGAGGATCATTTTAAAACAGGTTTATATTTAAACAATACAGAAGCTCTTGTTGACATCAATGGTCTTTGGCAACTTCATCCAAAAGTAAGTTTTAAGATAGCCAGGAATATACAGAGAAACCCTGTCTACAAAAATATAAGTAAATGTATAATATTCAAAAGTCTCTTTAAAAAATGGTCCAGGTATCATATCTGTATCACTATCTAATCCCACATATACAATGTGTGTTCCTGAACAGCTGGCTTATAAACATAGAATCTTGAGATCTAATGAAAATAGTGCTTCCCAGGGAGTAACATACAACTTAGAGGTGCCAAGTGCAGCTATAAGGTAGATCCAAGTTTTGAAATTACACACCCAAGTGCTTTGAAATTTTTATCTGTGATCTTACTGTCGGTGGGGACTTATTTGCAATAAAATAAGACAAAATAAAACCTCCTGATCTGTACTGAATTTTATTTGAAGGAACCCTAATAACATCATTAAGAGAGAAGTTTTAATTTGATTTGTAGTTTGACTTACCCAGGAGCAGTAATGTCACTTTTATTTATTCATATGACTGTTCTTATGAGAGTCTCCACAAAAGATTTTTGGAAGGAAAAAGAAAAAAATAGAAATAATGAAAATAAAACAAATTCTAAATCTGACACAAAAAATAAATTATGCACATAAAGACATATTGTACATTCATGAAGTCCTAATGATGTCATTTATGTGTGTGTTCACTTAGGTGTGGTAGCATAGGCACATGTAAGCGTTTACAAGTAGAGGCTATGGATATTATTTCTTAGGTTCCCTCTGCTTTGTTTACTGAAGCAAGTTCTCTTATTAGATAAAGCTGGATGTCAGGCAAGGTCCAGGGATCCATTTTGCCTCCTTGGTGCTGGTATTAAAAGCATGTATCACCTGGCATCTTACATGAGTGTGAGGAAGGAATTTAGGTCTTTATAGTTTTATGGCAAGCATTTTACTGACTGATCTGCTAGCTGACATTTTAAATGCTAGTCACATATATAGCAAAGGTAGAAAAACACACCTGGTGGAGTAAAGATCATGAAGAAATTGCAGCTGATAGCAATGTCATATGCAGATAGAACAAAATGAACCATTTTCTGTAGTCAAATGATACACATCATATGAAAGGGGCAAAGAAATGGCTGTTAATTGTGTATTTAAATCCATAGTTTAGGCCAATCAAGGACAACATCCAAGAATACCAGGCAGATGATAAATGGAAGAGCAGATGGAGCACAGTAGAAACAACAAACGAAGGGAAATGGGATGATTTTCAGGGAACCATGTTTGTTTTGGGGAGATGCCACTGAAAATGTTGGATCTTAGCTCAAGTTCCTCATCCAGAATGAAATTCTATGGACTAGAATAGCAAATCCAAAGTCATACAGTCAGCAATAATCAAAGACTGATGAAGAGTCTTGACTGAAAGGAAACATCTACATGAACAAATTAACTGTCTTGAGACTGACTCAATCCTCCAACGCTATTTAACTTGGAAATGTCATTCAGTGCTTTCTTACCCAATTTCTTCACCTTAAGCATATTCCATAAGTCACCTAGCCTATCCCATCCATAAAAATAAGGACAAATGCTTATATCCACTTCAGTTTTGCTCATTTTATGGAGCATATTTGACCTCATTTTAGATGAACCTTTAGCAGCATTTCTTCTAGTGCCATCTCCCTGTCCCTGCCATGTTTTGAGTTGCAGCCATCTTCTGGATTTTCCCCCACTTATCTGGCTCTCATCCCTTTTTCTCATGAATTTTGGTTTCCATTCTTCAATCATAGGAATGTGGCACCAACGTGGACAGTTAAATCCACTTACAACCTGAGAGAGTTTGGGAAGTAATTTTAGAGAGAGAGAGAAAAAGAGAGAGAGAGAGAGAGAAGAGGTAAGCACGGCTTTTTGGTAGCACTATTGTCTCTGGTGAGCTCTGTTTGCTAGAGACAAGCACCTCTCATTTAAGAGAGGCTTTCTGATTCAGCTTTAGCTACAAAAACTTTGCAGCCTTTTAAAGAGGCTCTGCCACAAAGCATTTAAATGGTATTGAATACAGCATATTTTTTGGTAGTTGCAGGGACCTTGAAACACCATAGAGTTGTGGCAATAAACATGGCTCTGGCCAATACCTCTGCCATAAGAATAGACTCTCAGGAAAAAAACTAAGTAATGGACTGGATTCAGCCATCAAAGCCATGGCTTTAATCCTAGCCTTATAGTTTAGCAAATTCAAGACTCATGTGGTCAGAAAAAAGAGAAATATATAGTAAAGATATATTCAAAGATGGAAGAAAACCTATAAATGGTTTATTGTGTGTTTAAAAATATATGTAGGCATGGGAGGGGGAAAAAAGGATAAAGTCCTTAAAAGAAAATAGAAAAAAGAGAGTAGTTGGGTATGGAGGCACACACCTTTAATCCAAACATTTGGAAGGCAGAGGCAGGTGGATCTCTCTGAGCTCAATGCTAGCCTGTTCTATAGAGTGAGTTCCAGGAGAGCCACAGAGAAACCCTGTCTCAAAAAGCCAAAAATTAAAAATAAAAATAAAAGAAATAGAGTTTAAAATAAAGTCACATAAAGATGAAAAATACACAGAGAATCTGGATACATTATGTTATTGTGTTGTCTTTAATTGTTTGACAGCTGAGGAAGGAACAAAAGCTGCTAAAATATATTTGATCATAAATGTTGCTGGATTAATTTAACACATATATTTTTAAAATGCTTTGACTTTAAAATTTAAGTAAAAAAATGTTACATTGGAGAAGAGGTTTTGCTTTTGTTTCCATAGGAAATGAGGGACTGTGGATTCATTCTGCATTAAGAGAAATTAGGTTTGATCAAGGAAGACCACCTGAGAAATCTCTGATAGGAAGAATGGCCCAGATGTCTGAGTTCTACATTCACAGCAGTTCAAAGACTCTTGCCTGAGATGATCAAGCCACACAGTATACTCAAGTCAGGACTTGATTATAATACTAAATTTTCTTTAGGTCCCCATAACATTATCAGTGCCCCCAATCAGCAGAAAATTGCCTAGAAAACTACACCCACATCCCCCCCCCATTGGACTATAGATATTTGCCTTTGTTTAGAATGTTGGTTACAAGTTGTTAAGGATAATGGTCAGTAGAAAAGTTAAACAAAGGAGGTTTCATTCAGAGTTCTTGTTTTTAAAGAACAGGGGGAGGTAGCGCTATGAGAGAATAGTCTGTAACGTGTCACTTTTATTTTAAATAAATACTGATTGGCCAGTAGCCGGGCAAGAAGTATAGGCAGGATGACCAGTCAGGGGGTAGGGGTAGGGCAACCAGAATTCTGGGAAGATTGAAGTTTCAGTCTGCAGTTGTCACCCAGACACAGAGGAAGCCAGACACAGAGCAAGCACAATGTGACTGCCTCGCCGGAAAAAGTACCAAGCCATGTGGCTAACACATATAAGAATTATGGGCCAATAAGTTATAATTAGTTAATAAGAAGCCTGAGATCCTAGGGCAATCAGTTTATAACTAATGTATACCTCTGTGCATTTCTTTGGGACGGAACAACTGCAGGACCCGGTAGGACAGAAAACCGCAGTCAACAGGAATGATTAGCTTTTCCTGATATTTGTTTTGGATGACTCTCTCACCTGTGTTTGCACCTCAGGATAGTTCATTAACCTGCCCTATGTTGAGCTCAATATCAGAGGAGTCACCAGCCCTATCCATACTCAGTTCTGGGACTCTTATTCACCTATAATCTGGAAACATACTTATTTCCAATGCAGCATGTAAAACAAAATGCATTTGGAATGCTGTCTTAAAACCTGATTCTCGGCTGCCGCTTCCGAATATGGCACGTGCCACTGATGAAGAGCTTCTCAGGCCAGATAGTCAAGACAAGGTCTATTTCCCATCAAGGCTCATATCCAATTCACAGCCATTCCTGTGGAGTTCATCTTCTAATAATTTTTAAGTCATTCTACTGATTCAAACTCTATTACCATACCCCACTGCAAGCTGCCACATGTCTCTTTGGATTCCATCCACATTCCACTAATTTTTGTGCTCAAGTACTCTCTACTGTCTCAGATTTTTCCTTTACACTGCAACCATAGCAAGGTTTTAAATAGAGCAGATACCCATCACTACTATAACAGACAACATTTTGGCTCACAGCACTTTATTGGCATATGTTTGGACCCTTAATAGAATCACAGTAAAACCCAGAAAGAAGGCTCATAAGGCTTTAGACTAACAGGATCTTCTGAAATCTCCAGTCTCAACTCATATCAGCCTCTTCTTGCTGTTCTGTAGCTATACTTGTCTTCTTTTGTCTGGGGTATTGCTAAGACCCTATTAACTATGCAGAACATGACCTTGGCTGCTTACTCTGACTACTTCACAAGTTTCAATCCACTTATCAAAGCTGGGGGGAAGGTCTTCCTTGATTCTCCACTGATGTCACATTTCCCAAACCATCTGTGACCTGTAGAGTTTATCCCCTTTTCAGGCTATGCATAGTGGCAATGTTACTGCCATTGTACTAGTCTTAGACTTGGTCACTCCTGAAGACACAGCCTGATGTTGCTAAAGGTTTCTTTGCTTTTATGTTTTGTTTTTGTTTTTGCTGTTTATTTGATTAACTTTTGACTAGAGCATGAAGAAATGTGTATTGTTGGTGTTATTCTTTTGGTCTCTGGTCCCTTTAAGTGACAAGCCACGCCCACTCCCCACAACCTCTGACCTCTGGCTGCCATCTTGAATCTCTCTTACTGTCCTCTCTTGGCGTGTGCACGTGTGTCTTTCTGTCTCTATCTCTCTTTCTCTTTTCTTTCTTTCTCTCTGTTCAGTTTTATGCATATTTACTGTGTTTTGTAAGCCTTTTACCCTCCGTGCTTGGGTGGCTCTCCTAGCAGCATGGCAGGACCAGCCCGCCCAGGATGAGCCACCACTTATAAACCACCAGGGGATCTTGCAGCTCCCATAGCCCGCTGCCTGCCCTGCCATGTGTCTGCTGCTTGCCCCTGGGAATCTGCACCTGGCAACCGTCTCTGCCAGTCATAAGGAGGTCTGGGTGAAAAGACTTTGATTTTGCTTGCTTAGCTTCCTGTTTCCCAACCCCAGATAAGTTCATCTACTCTGTTATTGCCTCTGTAATACCTTGCTGACTTGAGAATCTGGATTCTTTGGGCTACCAGCATGGACTGCAGATCTGCTTATCTCCAAAAACCCAAGGTCTCCGGTACCTGATTGTGACTGCTGAGGCATCTAGCCTCCAGGACTCAGCTAGCAGATTTTCAGTCTATCCTGCATCTGTAGTTAAGCAACTCATACTTTATCCTGTGAACCAATCTAATAAATAACCCTTTAATATATGTTAATTCTCAGTTCTGATCCCCTAGAAAACTCTGCAAAATGTACCTCTTCTGCTTTATAACACTTATATCCTGTTACTGTGTTGTATCCTTTTTCTTTTACTTTTATGCATCTTTCCCCCCTTTTCATGTCATACATATATGCATATATATTGTAGATATTATATATATATATATTTGTTTACATTTAAATTTTCCACATATAATATCGCATTTATATTTTTTGGATCTAATTTATTTTGCTTACATGATTATTACCAAGTCTTTTTATTTTTTTCCCAGGAAAATCATTCTGTCATTTTTCTTTATATTTGAGAAAGATTTCACTGTGTGTATGCACCATATTTTCTTTGTCTATCATCTGGTGATTGGCATCTAGGTTAGTTCCATATGTTAGCTATTGTGATTAATACAGTGATAAACGTGTATGCTGTAGTATCCATATACTGTGGTATACAGCTGGGGATTTTTTTGCATCTTGAAGCCAGGATTCTATCTTCAGTCCTTAATCCACAGTAAATTCTTAGTGAACATATTGATTATTTTTTGACCAAATAAAAGTAGCCAAAACTCCAAAGAGGGACCTGAAGCAAGACTATCTTAATCTCCCCTGTCACAGCCCTGTTTTTTCACTTACCTCATACTATGTCCTCACCCTTCACTGTTTTTCCTTCTTCTAACGTGTCGACCTCTTCTAATTATGCAGATCTCTGATTAAGCCTCACCTTCTGCATATAGCCAGAGAATATTTGCTAAATGAATGATGACCCTATTACCCTATTAAACATACATTGATTGCCATAATTAGATCCCAGGCAGCAGACTAGGGCCTGGGGTTACCGAAATTGATATGAAACCTGAGGAGTTTCCTTCTATTTGAAGACTGCAATCATGTAGAGCGATAATTAAAGAGTGATAGAAATGGCACAACAGAAGAAGGTACCTCCTGCTGGCTGTCTGAGGTACGAGGGAGCCCCGCTGCTGTGGTGACACTGTACTGTAGGAAGAGTGCACACATCTTCCTCCTTTCCAGATGATCTGCTGCCTACTTGTCAGCTCTAGAAATTAACACCCTCATCTAATCACTTGGTGGGAAGAAGAAACATCTACTCCTTTAAAACATCAACAGGGGCTTTCTCTTCCAGAGAAAAGCTCACTAAACACTTTGAAGGGCCATTTACAGATGAAATAACAGACCTCAGAACTACAGTTACAAAGCCCAGTAGAACTGCTTCATACAGGAAAATGAAAACATGGCTGTAGTGCAACAGATGGAAAAGGTTCAAGATTAGGCCAAGATACTGAGACTTGGAAGCAGAACTACTGAGACCCTGGGAGATAACAGAGTTCAGACAACCATGTGATCCTGTTTTAGGCCTGAGGTAATATGCACACTCATGCTTGCGCACATGCACACATTCACATATGTGAAGGCATATATTTACACTAAACATGAGTATACACAATGGTAAATATCGTTATGTTATGCTACTTTTAATACAGACATATATGTTATTTTGTTTTAGATCAACGTCCTCTGTTATAAACCAACCCTAAATGAGGTCTTCAGTCTTCAGTACGAACATGTTCAAGGGAAAAAATAAACGTTAGGCTGGAATACAGTATGGAGTCTTAGCCCTCCTCAAACTTACATCTTGCTACTCCAGGCAAGAGTGCTTGACTTCAGTGACAAGCACATGCCTTCTACATTCCTTGGAATCCCCCTGTAGCAGAACCACTCAGGTTGTGTGGTAATCAAAGGCTAAGTATTGGTACTGAGTGAACTAAATGTCAGATTGCTCCTCCCCTAACTCTCCCTCTGAGTAGTCTGAATTTCTGGCTAGACTGTAAGGTGGGAATCTCAGAACCCCAAAATAACTGATCCTTCAATATATATGACTAACGTGAAGACATTTCTCAGAGTATTTAGGCCCTGAAAATGGAGCCATCAATATATACTTTACACCTCTGTTCCTATGAAGCACACACCATTTCCAATTCTGTATGTCTTCCTACTTAGCATATTTATTTGACTGTTTTAGGTAATCTTCAAATGTTGATGGTTTCCATGATGAAAGAAAGAAAGAAAGAAAAAGGAAGAGAGAGAAAGAGAGAGGGAGGGAGGAAGAGAGGGGATGGAGGGAGAGAAGGAAGGAAGGAAGGAAGGGAAAGGAAGGAAAATATTATGGCATATACTTATATCTTTACATCTAAGTGAAACATTTTCTTCAAATTGAAATACAAAGTCTACAAATACACTAAAAACACAGCACTGAGGTGGTTGAATTTGTTTCAGGTTGGAAGTAGATTTTTTTTTTTAGGTAGATTATTTCTTGAGTTTTCTTTAATAGGACAACTGCCCTAGGTATGGGCACAACCGAGGACTTATTCAAAACTGTCAGGGTTCTTATGAAAGTACATTTGGGGCCAAGAGATTATCCCTGTGTGACTGTGTTGTGTAATACTTTGGACCCCTACCAATGGGAGTATTTACAACTGACTTTTAAATTGGTTAAGATTAAGCAATATAGGGTCAGAAACAATGGTATATATCACTCCAGTATTCAGACTAAGGTGGGAGGATAGACAGAAGGCTTGCGGGCTCATCTGGGATACATTATTAAAGACCTGTCTCAAACAAAAACAAACAAAAAATAATGCTGATATTTATGTCATTGGCAGAATTTTATCTATTAATCATTCACAAGGCCTGGAATTCAGCAAACAGCACTGTAAAATCCAACCACAACAATAAAACAAAAATAAAATTTGTAAACTAGAAACAGCAGTTTCAGAGTCAGAGTAGCTGCACTTTGAGTGTGGGCTCACTGCGTTTGTTTATTGACTACATCATTGGATACATGATAGTCAATGACTATTTTAATGACTGTTTTAGTTCTATGTGAAATGCTTCTTCCATTACAGAGATTTCTGCTAGGTATCTCTACTCTAAAAACTAGATAACTTTCATTGAGCACTGCTGAGGCTGGGTGACTAGGTCTACATCTCAAGAGGGATCAAGGTTTTATTCTTTTTTCTTTATTTTTTATTTTTATATTATTATTACAAATTTTCACCTCCTCCCCTCCTCACATTTCCCTCACCCTTCTCCCCATTTCCCCTCCCCCTCCCTCTTCAGAAACACCCGATAATTTGTTCTCCATCAAATAGAGTTAGAGGTGAGAAAGAAAACAATGTAGACTAGGTTTGAACAAAGGACTTCGCAATGGCCTCAGGGGTTTCCTAAATTTAGTTCCAAGGGTGCAGCATAATCCCCTCCATTAAGGGGAATAGTGGATCTGCAGGTGTGATGGGCAGTCTACCTTCCAGTTCACAGTGTGTATTTGCATGATATACTAGGGTGAAATAATTCTGTAGATGAGAAGAAGGTTCTGGGTCTGTGTGGCATCTAGTAGGACACAGAACCAGGGTGATACATGCTGGGGATTTTAGTTTCAGAGGCGTTTAGAATCCCAGCATCATATTTCCCATTTGAAATACGTGTACATTTTTATTGGTAGACTTCATAAGGAACTTGGACTCTGAAAACTTTCCAAAATTGCTGTGGGATTTGCAGCTTCAGTTATTCTTTCCTTCATCTAGACTGAAATAAAGTCAATCAAACGTTTAACAGTTGTGAAAAATGGGCTTGTTAGAGACCGCTTTATTAGACATGGGATAACAGATTTTTCTTGCTCATTTTTCTTTATTCAAAGACACATTGGTATGTTTCATTCACATGTCATCTAAATGTTTCATAACAATTTATGAAAAATATACTGCAAAAAGTGTTTGAGAGGAGCAAGGAGAGAGAGGGGGCATCTGTGCATTGAAGAGAATCCAAACCTTCTGTGCAGAATGCCATGCAAATCACAGTGGAAATGTGAAGTCTACAGAACAGCGCTGCCCCAGAATGGAATTCTTCCACATCATTTAGCCCTTGAGATTCTATTCTGCAAACAAGTACTGCATAGTCTCTTGCTAGGTGTGAGAAGATTTGTATGATGGAAATAGACTACAGTGCAGTCTATAGATCTTGGACATGGAAGGATGGTTGTCATCTTTATCTTAGTGTGTAAATCCTTTTTGAACTCTTTAACCTGAAACTACTGACACTTCAGTTTATCTGAGAGCAATTTCAGCAATCTTTTGTCAGTCTTACATGCTAGGTGAGCACTCTGTCTCTGAGCACTTATATCCCTGCCCTATTTTTACCTTTTATTTGGGGGCAGAGTATCATTACATTAGCCACACTGACCTTGTCCTCAGTCCGTAGCCCAGCATTGACTTTGGGATCCTACCTGTGGTGGTTTGAAATAAAATGACCTCCACATGAAGTGGCAATATTAGAAAGTGTGGCTTTGTTAGAGAAGATATGGCCTTTTTGGAGAAAGTGTGTCATGGTCAAGGTAGGCTTTGAGGTCTCATATATACTCAAGCCACACCTAGTATCTCAGTTCACTTCCTGTTGCCTGCAAGTCAAAATGGAGGACACTTGACTACTTATCCAGCATTGTATTTGCCTGCATGCCATGTCACACCATGTTGATAATGAACTATACCACTCAATGTGTAAGGCACCCAACTAAATATTTTTCCTTTATAAGAGTTTTCATTGTTAAGTTGAGTGGTGGTGGCATACAACTTTAATCCCAGCACTGTGAGTTCAAAGCCAGCCTGGCCTATCTATGAGAGCTAGTTCCAGGACAGGATCCAAAGTTACAGAGAAACCCTGTCTCAAAAAAAAAAAAAAAAGTTGCCATGGTCATAGTGTGTCTTCACACCAATAGAAACCTCCGGAAAGACACTCTTACTTCAGCCTGATTAATGAGTAGCTAGGATTATATATTTTGCTACTAGAGTAAAAATATTATTTTCATTTTCATACCTCAGTTTCTCTTTGTTTTCTCTCTTTTAATTATGGGCTAATAATAGAAAGTAGCTACCTAGGGTATCCTATAGGCATGATTGTTTTAGTACGCTCTAGTCTAAGTTCACAGGATGTCTCCAGGACATCCTGATGTAGTACACTCTTGGCATTGCAAAGAATACAGGTGTTAATTGCTTTGGACACAGAAGTGATACATTTAGGGTAGTGTATAATATACAGAAATTTCTTTTTCTCTGATGTTCTTAGCAACTTTTACTTCCAACAATTTTAAGATGTTTAATTGCTTTCAAAGAATTAGTTCTCCATAAGCCTTTTCTCAAACAAAATTTGGGTTTGCTATTTCACAGCTCATCCCCCCTTCTTCTTGTTTCACCTCCTATAATTTCTTTATACTTTCATGTGACATATGACCTTTTGTTATCTTGTCCCTTTTCCTTTTTGAGTTCATTGTCTAAGCTTTCTCTCTTGGCTCCTTATTTATATGCATACCAGCATAAGAAATTAGGATCCACATATCAGCCAGAATGTACAACGTCTTTTTCTGATACTGCTTCCTCTCATGTAATACAATATTCTACAGTCTCCTCAAAACTTCAAAATTTCACTTTTCTTTACCTTTAAGCATATACACAAAGGATTCTATATCCTACCATAGAGACACATATATATCTGTGATTATTGCTACTATCTTTACTATAGCAAGGAAATGGAACCAGTTTAGGTGTCAATCAACAGAAGACTTGTTAGCATGGACACACAATAGAATTTTAATCAGTTACTTCAGAATTTCATGGTGGAAATCACTAACACAATTTTACTTGTGAACTTAAATAAGTAAATGAACAAATACAACTTTTAATGATGAAATGAATATATCCACCACTCTCTACATAATCCAGTAGAAGAAGAATGCTTTAAATATTAATCAGCCAAGATACAGCTACCTATTACCTGTAAGTGGTAATGGGAAACTACTTTAACAACTTTCATGGAATTCCCAGATGTTTATCTGTAAATTTAAGGATGTGATAGCAACCAAGCAGTTCATTTCCTTCAAGATATTTCAGGCTCCACAGCCCTAAATCCTGCCCTTTGCGAAGGCAATCATGACAAAGGATCTTTCCTGCCAATGTGGGCAGCAGTATTTTCATCTGAAGGCAATTCCATTTTAACACCATGATTATTCTTTATGAGCATCAAGACCCCATGTTTAATGCTTAGTAAGCACTAAAAATATATGCAGGGTGTTACTGTTAAAAGGTGGGACAGATGCTGGCTAATAAAATCCATTATAGAGATGAAAATGTAGGAAACAGCTCTGCTGTAGTGGTATGAGTCACAGTGAAGAACGAATCTGAACAACAGCAACATTAATAATAATGGCTAATATCAGTATTTGCCTTGAGTCAACCACACTGCTGCACATATTGCTATTAACATTTTGTTTAATCTCCATGACAAACCTGTGGGGTGAGCACTGTAACACCCATTGTGAGGTGGCAGAAAGGAGATTTGGAAAAGTTAAGTAACCATCTCAAATCACTCATTAAATAAACATGGAATCTGCTTTGTCTCTAAACCCAAAGAACCATCTCTTTTCATTACATCCCACCATTTATCTGAAGGGATAACGTTACACTTCAAAGTACATTTAACACGAATAATCCCCACACATCTCATTCAAACCTTAAAAGTGACATGGTGAGAAACATGCCTGAAAATGGATTCTGTGTATGACTATGACATAAGACACTGTACATAAGACTGTATTAGAGATGGGTGAAAGCACAAATTACTTATTTTGAAAATTAATAATGCTGTAGAATGAAGTATCATTTTGTTTCAAATATACTTTCACTTTTGTGTATAAAGAATACAATTTTATATAGGCATCTCATTATAAACATTATGTTTTACAAATTTATACTGCTGTATGCATCTCATGTAGCAATCACATGTGCTGTGACCTGTGAATACAAATGACATGGGAATACGAAGTTACTTCTTTGAAATTTGAAATATAGATCTTAGGCACATTAACATAGAGATTTTGGGGGGTTGAGGTGTATTACTAACATCAGATCATTAGTAAATGTTTCTACCCATATAGTTTTATCATTCCTTTTTAAAAATAAAATTAATAAGATGATAAATGGGAAATCATTATTTATAGCTCGACCTGCCACAGGTTCCCAGCTAGTTCAAGTCCCTACTCTTCAGAGGAGTAAGCTGGTTGCTAAGCCTGGAAAGATGAGTAGTGATAAGGATGTTGTAAGTCGTTTCCATACTTTGTATACAGAAGGTTGTGTATGTATAATTCCACAGAGGACTAAAATAGAGTCATGCTGAGTTTGACTTAAATTTCCCAAAGTACAGAATGACGGGAACTTGGAATATCAGAACTTTCATACACATCTGCTGTGAGACAATGGTCTGTACCCTTTCACCTGTATTTTAAATAAATGCTGATTGGCTGGTAGCCAGGCAGGAAGTATAGACGGGGTGACCAGGAAGGAGGTAAAGGTGGGTCAATGAGAATTCTAGGAAGAGAAAAGTTTCGGTATGTAGGCATCACTGAAACGACACAGAGCCAGCAAAATGTGATTGCCTCTGTGAAAAAGGTACCAAGCCACGTGGCTAACACAGACAAGAATTATGGGCTAATATAAGATATAAGAGTTAATAAGAAGCCTGAGATATTAGGCCAATCAGTTTATAATTAATGTAGACCTCTGTGTGATTTCTTTGGGTCTTAACAACTGTGGAAACAGCTCAGGACAGAAACCTTAATCAACACACATCTGAATGGGTGAACCAAAATTAAAATAGTATACATATTTATAAAATGTATGTGAATATGAATATGTCTATTTATGATTTACCTGTACACATGAGTGAACATATACATGCAAATATTCAACCAGTAGAGGAAAAAGGACAACCATCAGGTACTGTTCAGTTTCCCTTTTGAGATAAATCGCTCATTGGCCTCAAGATCACCAAGTAGCCTGGGCTAGGTTGCCAACAACTCTTAAGGATCCCCCTGGATCTATTCTATTCCAAACTCAAAAGTCACATTTATTGTACATATTTGCAAATGGATTGTGTGGTGTTTGCTTCATAGGCCACATAGGATGATCTAATAGAAATTCATGGCCTCTACATCAGTAAGATTATAAATGTGTGAGATCACACCATTTTTGTATTTTATGAGGGTTCTGGAGACTGAACTAAGGTATTCATGCTTACAGAGCTGGTATTTTACTGACTGAGCAATCTCCCCATTCCAAAATATTCATTTTTTATTAGTAAGTAACATGTAACTTACTTTCCATTTTCTTTGCAATTTAAGTTGATGGTATATTTATTTTCTAGTGATAAGAACAAATAATTATAACAAACTTCTGGACAGTTTTAAATGTGTAGTAACTCATTTTATCCCAATATATTGAATGGAAAATTACAAGGGCGTATTCATCTTGCTTAACTAAAATTTTATGCCTATTCATTCATTCGTTCATTCATTCATTCATTCATTCACTAACTCACTCCTAATTCCTCATTGTCCTCTCCCTACAACCCCTGACAACTATTATTATAAACTTTGGTGTATAAGCTTGGCTTTTTTATGTAAGTGAAGTAATGCAATATCTGCATTGGTATGATGGCAGCGATTTGTGGACTTGTGTAACTTAATGGTGGTTGTTTATTGTAAGGCTCTGTCACTGTCCACTTTTTTTTTTCTGAGGTAGAGTTTCTCACTGACTGATCCAGATGCTCACCAGCTTGCTGCCAGTAAGGCAGTAAGTCTGTGCATCTTCAGTACTAAAGGTTACAGACACATAGAAGCACACCAGCCTTTCTGTATGGGTGCGGGGGCTGCAAACTCAGGTCTGCATGCTTATACAGAAATTGTTTTGTTCAATTTTACATCTCTCCATCCTGTGTATCTGGAATATTAGTAATGTAGTTATGGAATATTAGTACTATAGAATATATAAAAATGAAGATCATTCATAAGGCAAAATATTAATAATGTGTTTGGTATCTATGTGTAGTAGCTGTGTTTTTTATTAAATTATAAGGTGGAAGAAATATTGTATCAAAAATTGTATGAAATTTTCATATTCTGACTTTCTTTAACGTGTGTGTGTGTGTGTGTGTGTGTGTGTGTGTGTGTGTGTGTGTGTGTGTGTGTACAAAAACACACAGTCACTTGTGAGGAATGGATAGAGTTATAAGTGAATCAGGCCCAAAATGGCAAGGTCTTCCCCTAGTCTGGGTATAAATGTAGACAGTATGCAGAATGTATAAACCACAATATTCTTGCATTGACAACTGTAGCCTGAATGTGCTCCCTTGCAGGGACCCCCCCCACCATGAATAGCTAATCCCCCTCTTTGTTCAGCTGTACAAAAGAAAAGTTCTGAGTTTCTGAACTGCTGGTTTGCCTCCACCTGAGCAGAAGGCCCACAAACCCCAGATTTTCTATACATGCCTGTCATTTCGTCATTCCCAATCTACCCAGTCAAATCAAACATAAAGCTGTGCAGGTCATGACAGTCATTTTTTGTTCTCATTAAAATGTCTTCAAATAATTTATAATGGCTGTTCAACATGCTTTATTCAACTACTCCTATATTGTCACAGTTGCCAAATCTCTTCTTTCAGGGAGAAACTCCTAACTGAAATATACTGGACTTTAATCAGACATGGATTTCTTTTGTTCCCTTTCAATTGTTCTTTTAAAAATATTTGGCGATAATGGACCAATATGCAGACATGTATGTTACTGTGCTGATTTTTATATTCACTAGTTGAATAAATGAGCAAAACCATTGTTAATGCTTAATTTCTCATTGGTAAATGTCAGGGATCATTCCCACACAACAGTAGTATCATAAGCTATAAATGAGGCACTTAGTCAACATCTGACATATCTTAAGGGCTCAGTCAATGCTCAAAGCATGCTGGACACCATTATCATAATAATAATAATTTATTTATTGTAAGTGTCCTTATCATGAGTCTGTCTGCTACGTTCTGATTAGAATTTCTCTTAAATACACAAGAAGTAAAAGTTAAATGGATATTATTTCATACTAGAGATTGTTAATTTACTTAATGAACTTCAATGATCTGATTTGCCAAATTTGCAAAAGAAACAACAATGAAATATTCTTTTGTGAGGTCGTCACACATATGGGACAGGTACAGTCGGTAGTAAACATTTGTCATTACTCAGCTTCTAGCACAAGTGGTTCTTTATTTTTTAAGATTCATTTTATTTTAAATCAGGTGAGTATGTGTGACTGTGTGGATATCTCTGGAAGCCAGAGGCATCAGATACCCTTGGGCTAGAACTACAGGTGGTTATGAGCTGCACAATATGGGTGCTGGGTATTGAACTCTGCTCCCCTGGAAGAGTAAAACATGTTCTAAACCATATGTCTAGCACCTGGGTTTTTTGTAGTCAGAACATTTCAGTTTCAGCTAGTCAAAATTAAAATTATGTATAGGATCTTAGCTAACCAAGTCAGTTTCTATTTTTCTATAAACAAGTGGGAAACTAGTAATCCACTTAGTTTTGGATTATTAGCCCACTGTATAGCTAGATGCAAAAAGCATAGTAAGATTTATTTTCTTCACCTGCACCAAACACAAATACCCTCCAATCACACACAAATGTTACCTCCAAATTTATGTCCTAGACTATTTCTAAGCAACTTTGTGATCAGAGGCTGAAGGAACTTCTTTCTATTCATGCATCCCTTTGATTTGATCATTCCATTCAAAAGCAATAAGTCTACCAGTTAAGCCAATTTTAAGACACTTACTTACCACTGAATCAAGAGCTTCAACTTATATACAATATATTTTGCACTCTACTATGCTTATCTACTTATTCTTTTTCAGAAATGAAGAGGCCGTGTGTTGTATGTTAAGGTGAATATTTCCTAAATATGATTAGAATGCATGCAAAGCACATCCTATAATATTTCTTGTTTTTCTGGCAAAAGTAAAGTGGTAAGAAGCAGCCATGCATCAACCCTGATTCTAAGCTATGGGAGGGTGTAATCAGTCTTGTCCTAATCTCAAATGTAAATCCACAATGAGGAAAATAACCAAGGGAGTGCATGTAGGCAAACTGATCCTGTTTGGAAATATAAGTAATGGATCAAAAAGAAGGTATTGGTCATTAGTAAAATTAAAACTATTATTCTTAATACATCAGAACTGTGCTTTGCTACAAATAATATGCACAAAATGAGAATTCCAGGACCTATTGCTTTGACTAATACCCAGTATATCAAGTCATATAGATGTCTACAGCTACACTATACACACAGGTGGTGAACATTGGCAGTCACCCCTTAATTTTGTAACTATTCTTGTCAATAGCAGTCTAAGGAATTTCGGCTTGTGGGTTATGCCTCCAACACATTACTGAGCCACTTCTTTGCATATATTTTTATTTTGTTTCATACAGCCTACCAATCTGGTGAATCAGTTACCACATGGCACTAAAGCAACCTTTAATCCAGTATTTTGTAGCTCTGTACTGCAGGATACAGTACAAAATCCAATATTTTGTAGATCTGTACTCCAGATGGCAACATCTGGAGTTGGGCTTCATATGCAGCTAGGGATCTGTCATTTTTACTAGTTTTTTTGGCAGAAGCCAGTCCAGGGAAGCTATAGAAAATTCTACAATCACAGGAGCAGGAGCAGATCCAGACCAGCGTCATTTACGGAAACAGGACTGAGTCTGTGATCTAGGCCAGATCAGGCCTGAGATGGCGAACTACACAGAAGCAGAACTGAGCCAGCAAGCTAGCCTAGTGCAGGCCTGAGACAGAAAACTCCACAGGAGCAGGAGTGGATACAGACCAGGGACAGTTATAGAAATAGGGCTGAGGCAGTGAACTATGCCAGAGCAGGCCTGACACAGTGAACTCCACAGGAGCATGTACAGGTAGCAACTGCTGAGGGGGTGGGCCAGAACCAGAGATCTTTGCAGGTCTGGATGTGAGTCTGGTATCTCCAAGGCAGTAGGCAGGAACCAGAGACCTCTGCCAATCCAGGTATGAGTCTGGGACCTCCAAGGAACTAGGCCTGAGCTGAAGGAGTGAAGGAGGAGAATGTACTCCAAATTGGCCTCTTCAAGAGGTAGATGTTCAGTTTCTGGGAATTGCATCCCTATATTGGGTAAAACAAAGCACGAGATGGTTGACATTCAATGCCAGAAGGTCAACTAGGAAGACTGAGGCCATATATAGCCAATATTGCAGTGAATTTGTGGGGTTACGACCTATTGCAGCAATGGAATAATCAGATTAACATTCCTGCAGCCCCCAAAACTTATGTTTCTGAGGAAAATATAAGAAGATATTATAGATGACAGACACAAGCCATTTGGGCTGCACAAGAACACAAGGCAATTGATAAACCTTCAGAGGAACTTTAAAATGGTTAAGGGAGAAACCAATGTGGGTTAAACAGGGACCTCTAGCTGAGGAAGAGCTACAGGCTTTAGAACAGCTGGTACAAGAGCAACTAGATGCACAACATATTGAAGAATCTCCCAGCCCTTGGAATTCTCCTGTATTTCTTCTTAAAAATAAATCTGGAAAATGGGGAATGGTGATAGATCTAAAGGCTATCAGCAAGGTTATTCAATCCATGGGCCCTCTATAACCTATAATTCCTCTGCCTTTTCTATTACCAATGGAATGGCCTCTCATAGTTATTAAATGGAATATAGATTATGAGGCCAGGTGTTGGATAAACATACATTTACACATACACACTAACACACACATATATATTTATATATATACTTATTAATATATTTAGCTGGTTTTGGAGTTAGACAATGGCTCTGTACTTCTCTAAATACAAGCTTGTTGTTAAAAGGTGCATTCAAAGTTTCTGTCTCATATTGGGAGCCATCTGGTACGGGACAGAAGGAAAACTTTAAGAAAATTTTTACTTTCTCCATCTCTATTTTTTCTACATCCTATTCTTCATTGAATGTATGTTTATATGAATGATGTTTGAGTTTTTCATGATGAACAATAGATTTCCCTACAGATCCTTTTCCTACAGTAATCTTTGAAGTCCCCAGGAAGAAGATGGGGTCCCACAACAACAACTCCGCCTGGTTGAGATGACATCATGATGCTGATAGCGCTACTATAAAACCAGTTTTTGGATACCAGCTGCTGAAATGGTGCACCTTCTCATGACTTTCTGGCCAGAACTCCAAATAAGAACTTTAATAAAAAAACCTACCGACTGGTCGAAAATTGTTTGCAACTATACTAGACAGTAATTTTAAAACTTAACCATCACTTTGCTTTTGCAGAACCCTGTTAGGAGAACATCACCCCCATGACAGCAGGAAGCAATTCTAGAGGACTACACCTCTTATTCCCTCCAAAAAAAATTGTCCTTAGGTTTGGGAACACCATTTATGGGTTGTTGATTATTACTTGTACTAGGTAGAGGGTTGGGGTAAAAACTATGCTTGTTCTAAAAAAGGGGGGGATAATAATAGTGGGTAATAGAGTGAATATTTGTGAGCTACTATTTATGGATAACTTACACTGGTATGGATTTTGTATATTGATACAAGTTCAAATTCTATTTGTTATTTTGTTTACATTATTTGTACACCTAAGCAAAGTTATTCTGTCATATTGTATATATCCATGCTTCTGCCTCTGTTTAGGACATTTTGAATATTGATACAACTTTTAGGATATATTTTCATATTTCACTATATATTAGTCCTACCTCTGATCAAGATACTTATATATTGTTTACATTCTGAAGTCATTGTCCTCATTTGTTGCACATTTGTGTACAGATTATCGAATATTGTGACATGAAGTGTTAGTCTTTAAGTTATACAGGTATTAATTATTATAGGTCAATTTTTGTTCATGTTTGTTGTACATACAGCCAGATCAATTAGCTTCTTTAGATACATAGAGATTGTATTCTGTCTAGATAGGCAATGTTCGACCACTTCAAGGATCTGTAGAACATGGCATTTAAATAAATTAGGGTTCTGTTGACATGAAATATGACTGCTCCTGAAAGCACCAATCTATTTCCAAGAGAATGTTGACCATCAAAGATACTCCACTCAGACTTTGTTTTCTTCTTGACACAATTGACATTTGGGCAAGTAACTACCCATACCTCAACCACTGACAAAGAACATGGTATCTGGAAATAGATAAGCAGAACACATGAAAAAAGACTGCCAAATCTTGCCAAGACAGGGTAAGACAGTTCTGAAAATTTTTTTGCCTCTGAAAATGGCCTGCCAGTTATGCTAGGGCCTTAGCCAAAGTTGGTTGCTTCAACATTGCAAACGAGACTTTGGGTGATTGCTCAGGTAGCTAATTGTCTCGGTCATATATGGGTTACTTTGGAAGCTGCTTGATTGAACTTCTTGCCAGCTCAAGTAATATTATCTCCCTTCTCAGGTCTTTGATGTGGTTGAGAATTATATAGTCATAGTTACTATATTCTTATGATATATCCAAGCCATTTCCTATACAAGACTTAGACTCATTAGGATAGAATGATTATTAAAACATTTAGCATACATTCCTTGCTTAATACTGTTTATGCTGATTTTAATTCTAATTATTCTTGATATCTGTTCCTAGAGTATATAGTTTTGTATTGGGTTTGGAACTCTCTTATTTAAACAAAAGGGGGAGGTGCTGTGGAAGTACATTCTACTCCTTGAGCCAATAGCCTTTAAGATACAAGTCAAATTTGGCATAGTTTTTTATACTGTAAAAGAAGCTGTAAGGTGTGTGCTCCTTCTCTTGCTTCCAGCTCCACTTCAGGCTGCTACACTCTGTTCCTGTTTGTGCAGAGGACTATTATCTAGGACAGTGATATATAAGTTTTCCCTTAAATAAATAAACCTTTTATTATTCATAATTCTGAACTAGTGTCGAATTATTTTGTGACTTCTGTCATCATAAGACCACTGTTTGTCTGGGAGCAACCTAGTCTGGGATGTCCTAGGGAGTATATCAGAGCCAGAGAACTTTGTGGGACCAACTCTAAGCCAGAGACCTCTGCAGGAGTCAATCCAGACCAAGGGCATTTACAGAAACAGAACTGAGCAAGTGCCCTAGGCCAAAACAGGCCTGAGGCAGTCAACTCCACAGGAGCAGAACAAACCCTGGGAACACTGAGTAACCTTCAGGGACATGAAGTAACTAATAGGTAAATTGAATGTACCATGAGGCACAACCATCTGAGCCTTGGATCCACTGGCACCTGGAAGATTGATCATCAGAGTCACAGACAGACCCAACTACACCAGTCAGAGGAAAAGTTGAGTAGACAAGGTAAGAACACATGCAACTCCACAAATAACAACACAACACCATTAAAAAATAGTGACCCTACAACAACAAGACTTGAACAACCAAATATAAACAAAGGAGAATATTTGAGGCCTTTAAAGCAGAAACGAAAAATTCCCTCAAAGAAATGGAGGAAAAGACAAACAAAAACATCAACAAATCCCTTAAAGAAAGCCAAGAAAAAGCAATCAAACACATGAAAGAAACTATTGAAGACTTGAAAACTGAAATAGAGACAATAAAGAAAACACAAGTCATGGGAATTATAGAAACAGAAATCATGAGAAAATGATCAGGAACCACAAATGCAAGCATAAACAGTAAAATACAAGAGATAGAAGAGAGACTCTCAAGTGCTGAAGTTACAATAGAGGAAATAGACTCATAGTCAAAGAAAACATTAAATCTAACAAAAGCTTAACACAAAATATCCAAGAAATATGGAACACCATAAAAAGATAAAACCTAAGAATAATAGGCGAAGAAGAAGAAGAAGTTGTTCAACTCAAAAGCACAGAAAATATATTTAACAAAATCATAAAAGAAAACTTTCCAAACCTAAACAAAAATATACCTATGAAGATACAAAAACCTTCCAGAACACCAAATAAACAGGATTAAAAAAGAAGTCCTCTCGCAACAAAATAGTCAAAACAAAACATACAGAATAAAGAAAGAGTATTAAGAGCTGCAAAGGAAAAAGGCCAAGTAACATATAAAGACAGACTTACCAAAATAACACCTGACTTCTCAATGGAGACAATGAAAGCCAGAAGGTCCTGGTCAAGCATTATGTAGACATTAACACACCATGGATGCCAGCTCAGACTACTATAACCAGCAAAACTTTCAATCACCATAGAAGGACAAAACAAGATATTCCATGACAAAATGAGATTTAACAGAATATCTAGCCCCAAACCTAGCCTTACACAAAGTACTAGAAGGAAAACTCCATCACAAGGAAGTTGGCTACATCAACAAAAACACAGACAATTGACGATTTCACAGCAGCAAATCCCAAAGAAGGGAAAAACACAAAAAAACATCATCAACAATGAAAACTAAATTAACAAGAGATAGCAATCACTGGTCATTAATATCCCTTAATATAAATGGACTCAACTCACCTATAAAAAGAAAGAGGCTAACAGATTGGATACAAAAACAGAATCCATCCTTCTGCTGCATACAAGAAACACACGTCAACCTCAAAGACAGACTTCTCTTCATAATAAAGGGTTGGGAAATTTTTTTCTCAATCAAATGGACCTATGAAACAAGCTGATGGAGTATTCCTAATATCTAACAAACTAGACCTCAATCTAAAATCAATAAAAAGAGACAAAAAAAAAGACATTTCATATTAGTCACAGGAAAAGTCCATCAAGAGAAAACCTCAATACCGACCATCTATGCCCCAAATACAAGGGCAGCTTCATTAGTAAAAGAAACACTTCTAAAGCTTAAATCATATATTAAACCCCACACACTAATAGTGGGAGATTTAAACTCTCCACTCTCAGCACTGGAAAGGTCAGTCAGATAAAAAAATGAACAGAGAAATAAGGGAACTAACATATGTTATGACTCAAATGGACTTAACAGACATCTATAGAACATTCCATCTAAAGATAAAAGAATATACCTTCTCAAAACCTCATTGAACCTTCCCAAAAACTTACAACATACTTGAAAAACTGAAATTAAAATCAAACCAGTCTCAGTTCTCTTAGCCAATGTCATATGACATGCAAACAGACTTAATATCACAAGTTTAAAATAGTACTAACCAATGATGTGGTTTTATGATGGAATTTGACATCCTGGAGGAAAGACTATAACATGCTCTTTTTGGACATAGTTGATTATGCTAAAGTAAGTGTTAATATAACCTGCATGGTAAAAAAACAGACTTATAAATTAAGTTTCATCTGGAGCCTAACATTACCCATAACTTTGGGAGATAAACCAGGATACTGTGGTATATTGCCTAAGAGTGAAGCAGATGCTGTATTGCAACATGAGAGGCCAGGCCTGCTTGTGTTTCTGTCCTGCCCGGTACCCCACAACTGTTTAGTCCCAAAGAAAATCACACAAAGATCTCTGTAAGTTATAAAGCTGATTGGCCCATTAGCTCTAGCCTCTTACTGGGTAACTCTCACATCTTGATTAACACATTTTTCTGATCTATGTTAGCCATGTGGCTCAGTACCTTTTTTCAGTGGGGCAACTCACATCCTGCTGCTTTTGTGATCTGGGCAGGAGCGGGAGGAATCAACTTCCTCCATCCCAGAATTTTCCTCTTCTGGGATCATCATTTCGACTTCCTGTCTTGTTTTTCTGCCTATACTTCCTGCCTGGCCAATCAGTATTTATTTAAAACATGATTGACAGAATGCAGACAATTTTCCTGTACCACTAAACCAGGATACTGTGGTATATTGCTTAAGAGTGAAGCAGATGCTGTATTGTAGTAATAGGAGCGGCAGGTCTGCGTCCCCAGCACCCCGCTGCCTGCAAGGCTAGCTTTACCCGAAATAATTACACAGACACTGTATTCATTTAATCACTGCTTGGCCATTTCTATCTATCCTCTTCTAGGCTAACTCTCGCACCTGGACTAGTTCATCTCTGATAATCTGCTGTGTTTACCAGGGAGATTCTAGCCTACGTCCATCCTGGGTCGGAGCTTCATCGCATGTATCTCAGAGAGCAGAGCTATCCCCGCATCCACCCAGGAGCCGGGAGCATGGTGTCTCTCTGAGGCGTCTGCCCCCAAGAGGAGAGCTGTTGAGTCTCTGTCTGAGACGTCTTACCTCACTTCCTCTTCCTCCCAGCATTCTGCTCTGTTTACTCCACCCACCTATGTTGTAAGCTATGAGTCCAAGCAGTTTGTTTATTACTCAAGCAATGAAATCAACAGATTGATATATGACACTCCCACATCATTTCCCTTTTTTCTGTTTAAACAAAAAAAGGAAGGCTTTTCTTTAACATAGCAAAATTACATATAACAAAACAGTTATCAAGTAAAAATTACAATAATCTTTATCATAACTAAGGAAAA
>NC_022036.1:1429774-1432971 GCF_000317375.1 Microtus ochrogaster
GTGATGAAGCTCCGACCCAGGATGGACGTAGGCTAGAATCTTCCCAGTAAGACCGGTGCTCACAGATTATTAGAGATGGGTTGATTGGGATATCAGAATCAGCCAGTAAGAGCTAGAGCTAAAGGGCCAAGCAGTATTTAAATGAATACAATTTGTGTGTTGTTATTTTGGCATAAGCTAGCCAAGTGGCTTGGGTGCTGGGGATGCAGCCCCACTGCTTGCTCCTATTACTACACTGTATGCCTCACAGTCAGGAAACTGGAAGCCTTGGTAAGGACTGTGTGTTCTATTCCCAACTCTGCTCGCAAGGATGTAGTCACCAAATCCAAATCTCTTCTTCAGACTCAAGACCAGTACCTGCTGATCTCTGAGGAGTCTACTCTGGTTGCTGACCAGAGAGCATATTAATTCAATAATCCTATCACAGAAATGCTAAGCATGTTTATATAATTACCCTAAACAAGGTCATCCTCTTCAACACATATTTTTAGATACTTTTTTTCCTCCTGACACTCAAATTTAGAATGCTTGAGGTTAGATATTCAAAGTAAGAGTGCCTTTTTTCTTCTGATATTATTCCTCCATCTAGCTGAAAATAAATTAGAGCACAGGCAGCTTCAATCATTCCTGGCCTGTGCAAAAAAAAAAAAAAAAAAAAAAAAAAAAAAAAAAAAAAAAAACCAAAACAAAACAAAAAAAAAACATGAGGATTGGAAAGACTAATGCAATATTTTCAATATATAATATTAAATATAAGAATTATAATTTTAAAATTGATAATTGTTTTCAAGCCTAATAAAAGAAATGCTGCTATTCTAGCAGAAGCATTTTAAAATAAGTTTTGGTAAGATCTACTTTACATGATTTAGATTACTTGGTATTTGAGAAGTGATCACACTAAATGATTATTTTATTATATTGTTCCTTTTAATTCATCATGATGATAATTGCCTGCGTCAATATTTACTTTTGGCTGACTTGTCAATTTTAACAGATAAGAAGATATTAAGACTTACTGCTCAGAATAAAAACTAATAAAAGAATCTTGTATAGATTTGCAGTATTTTAATTTTTACTTCTTTTCCTTTCAGTAAACAGGGATGCCTGATTTTTAAATGTTGAGAAAGTACATCTCTGTGACTTAGACCTTTCCTGCCTTTCAATACCTCAATAAGTATTGCTGTGCTCTGTGCAGAAGGTAAGGTCTCTCAGAACTGGGGTTGCCTAAGGAAAATATTGGCTAAAATGGATAAACTTTCTGTCTCCAAATGCATAAGAACATGCACTGTGTTGATTTGTGTGTTATTCCTAAATTTCATTATAGAAGAATCAGTCATCTCATCATCGAAATCACCTTTGGACATCTGGAAGGCAGACAGTTACTGAGATACGGTCCTAACTGAATACCTTCTGTATGCTTTCATAGTGATAGTTGATGAGCCAGACCATGCTTATGTTCATAAAAAGACCTAAAATTACATCATCTGTGGGTCAATGCTTAGACTGTAGAAAGTCACTGTGAGTAAGGAAGAAAAATCAGGGGAGACTTCAGCATGATGAAAAGTTTTTAAATTTCAGAGGTGGGTCAGGGCTGAGGATTATACAGGGTTTCCAGGACTATAATTAATTGTCTTATGCAAGTCACACAACCCTGTGGATTTGGGAGAGGCCTGATCTTCGGCGCAACCCTGTGGATTTGGGTCTCATTAGAAAAAGAAAGTATTTCCTGGAAGGTCTTTGGGGAAATTCTTAGTCTTAACATTCTGGTGGGGTGCACATATGGATCTTTCTGCACTAATTAAAATGGTTATTTGTAGCGCACACCTGAGTATAGTTCTCTTTCAACACTTTGTCAAATAGAAGCAATAATATGTGTAAACTTCTGTTTTTGTTTACTTTTCATGGAAAATTATTTTAATGAAAGAATTTTGGATGACTGTAGACAGTAAAAAAATCACATCATCTCCTTTCTATGACAGGAGCAAACAATTCATAATTCAGAAGCACAGAGGAGCATAAATGCACTTTCACTCCCTGGTCGTTGCTAGCTATTAGAGTTCTGTTGATTTTATAAGTCAACTTCACTTTTAAAGTTTTTGAGAGTAAATGTAAACTTAGACATCTTGGTAAGCAATGCAATTTTCACATCTAAATCAGTGTTATGCTAAGCAGGTCTTCAAAATGCGAACTTGTGCCCAAGGAGAAGGTTACATTCACTTCTTCATCAAGCCAACTCAGTAGTAGTTATTTTACCACTGAAGAAATTCACACAAAAATAATTCAGTCCTGACATCCTATCTCATCACAGACAGGAAAAATAGGAATACATATGTTTTTCCTGATTAACCTTTTTTTTTCACTTTAAATATTGCTTTCAAATGTTGATCCAGGAGTTAGACCCATTGTGCAACTGACCAGTGAAGTAATATAATGCTAAATAATGTTTTTATCTTTTAATATATTTAGCTTGCATTTGACATTTTCTGAGGTAAAGAGAAAACAAGGCATGGATAACCTGGGCATAGTTTTCATAATATCCCAAATATCAGAGTGTCATGATCACTTCCAAAGGAAGCTATATTTATACAACATAGAATGCACATATACTCTATTTATTACAAATTTTTTGGATTCAGTTTGAAGTATAAAATACTTTTAAAAGGACTGAAGAAAAATCCACCACTGTGGAAGTAATTTCTGTTTGGCAGGAAACTCACTCATTTGTGTTATTTTTTTAATCTAACAATGTGGAAATGTAACAACCCTGCATGTCTTGTGTATGTTAACAAACTTGTCTGGCAATGCTAAGTAGCTGCTTTTCTTGGAACTCATATTGGAAACTATTGTCCATATTTATTTTGACTTACATATATTTTCAAATTCATCTAAGAATCAAGCCCATGATAACATCATGATTTTATACATATGTTAAGTCTCATGTTACTGCAGTTTGAATTAATATTAACTACAAATAGTTGACTAAAAACATAAGTGAGTGAAAGAAACATTGATTTTTTTGCTTCATGTAACTCTGTTAAAGCATTTATTAATGCATTGAATATGTCAGTTACTTAAACATTTTGTAGGTCAGCAGAACATTAGGTGTAGCTCAGGGGTAGAGCAATTGCTGAGCATGTATAAGATCCTAGGTACAATCCCTAGCACCATTACATATATATATATATATATATATATAT
>NC_022036.1:1433134-1440804 GCF_000317375.1 Microtus ochrogaster
CTACCTACCTACCTACCTACCTACCTACCTACCTACCTACCTATCTACCTACCTATCTACTTATCTATCTGTCTGTCTGCATGCCTGCCTGCCTGTCTATATATATATGTTTATATATAATACAATGTGTCCTTAACCAATAAAACAGTTTTGCATACTCAAATAATTAAAATATTTCATTAAGAACATAAATTACATTAACATAATAAATATCTGGTATTAGTTACTTCAGAAAATATTTCTTGCATATAATATAAATGTTAATTAATAAGATGAAAATATAATTAATATAATATATAAATAATATAATATAATTAGTGGTCAATGCCTGCCTGCCTGTCTACTCATTACAGTCTGGGGATATTTTGGAAAATAATTCCCATTCATAAAGAGAGTAGTAAGAAACAAGATTTAGACTATTCCAGAGCTAAAATCATTTGTAATGAAAACTATATTGGAGCTCTATGTTGCAAGATAAGAAAAGTTCTCTAGGTGTAGGAAAAGTGGGCTGTTTTCCAGGCAAGTAGAACAGGTTGCATGAACACATGTAAAAAAAAAAAATGTCACCTGTGAGTTCTGAAATGGAGAGTTTGATTTAGTGGAGCATAAATGCAAGAGAGAAATGATATATTATGAAGCTAACAAAAGTGCTTGGTGAGCTCAGTCCAGTGCTCCAGTGTGGGTCTCTGTCTCAACCCTGACTGCCCATTGGACTGGAGAGGGAGGGGGAGAGGAGTGGGGGGAGGAGGCGAAGGGTGGGAGGAGGGGGAGGGAAATGGGAGGCTGGGAGGAGGTGGAAACTTGTTTATTTTTTCCTTTTCTCAATAAAAAAAAGAATTAAAAAAAAGTGCTTGGTGAGTAGAAAGAAATTATATTATTTATTTAAAATTTAGCTTATTTTGTAATTAATTATGTTCTAATAAAGCTTCGCTTCATCCTCAAATCAGACTTTGAGTTGCATTTTGTCTACATATCATACTCAACCAATATACAAGTGGGTTTTATTATGTTTTTTATTGTTTGAAAATTTCATGTATACATATAATGTGCTTTGATCAAATCTACTCACATTATCTCCTCTGCCATGCCTGCCCTACTCCTAATTTTCCTTTCCAACTTCATGTGTTTCGTTTTGTAAGCTGAATGAGTCTACCCAGTGCTACCTGTCTGTGTGTGGGCTTATAACCACCCACTGGAAAATGCGCACCCTCTCAGGGATAACTATCCTGAAGAAAACTGACTTTCCCCAATAGCAGACATCAATTTCCAGTAGCTCAATGACTAGATGTGGAATTTTATACAAACACAGAGAAAGTCTATTTCAAACTAATTATAGACTTCCTAGTCAATGTAACCTTATCAACTTTCTTTAAGCACAGATGTGATATTATCAGATTTGCATTCTAAGGTAAATTAGAAAACAATTTATAAATAATGTAATGTAATTTGATCATTAAGTTGATTAATCTTATAAAATGGATTAATATACTAGGCAATATTAAAATAGTTCATTTTTGTTCATTTGAACTCAACACTTTCATTTTAGCAATAAGCAGCAGTCAAAAAAAATCTAGTTTTAGCTGTTGTACAAATTTCTTATCTGAAATACTTTATTATCCTACTTCCGTCATTCTTTAAAAGGTGGCTGGCTTTTGCTTTATCCCATCACCCATGCTGATTAATTTGTCTTGTTCATGCTTCCATAGCCAGATACTTACTTGTCATCTTCTTTCAAAACACAGTCCTCTAGAGGACATGGATCATGATTTAGTTGTTTCCAAATGCCCAAATACATATGACAATTAGGAAATGTTCCCTGATAGAATCAGAAAAATTGAGAACACAGTGTTCCCTCTGCCCATACAAGATTAAATGTGCAATTTAAACAGGACAGCACCGGCTCTTTGTTAGAACTGCTTTTATTCTATGCCCAGCTAAAATAATCTCAATTGCTGTAGATTTTAACAAACAAATACAGCTCTGTATTGACGTAATTCTCAAAATTTATACATACAAAGAACCATAGAATGTGGACTGATTTGATAAGTTTTCAGATATCATACATTAACTGGGATTCTTCCTGGATTAGAGTACATCCTAAATCTGACAACCAGTGTCATTTATAAAGGACATATGAGTATAGTGAAGTATAGACACACACACACACACACACACACACACACACACACACACACACGAGGCTTTGCAAAGCTAGACACTAAAGTGCTCAGACAATGAGTGCTGAAATGAATGTTTACCACCTCAAGCTTGGGTATATTTTTTTAGACAATGTGTGTCCCTCTTAACTTCTAAATAAAACCAACTCTGCTATCATCTTTATTTAAAATTTATCCTCTGTGGAGCTGTGAATAACCAAATACATGTTTCATTGCTTACTGTGTGTGGAAGTTGCAAAAGCCCTTGTGAGCAAAGTACATGTAAGTGCTTGGCAGTATTTTCTTGTCTTGGTAGAATGTGTCTACGGGATTTAGCTGTAGTCCCTAGAAGGGATGTTGTTATTGGAAAGAAGATGTGACACGAACCCATCAGAAAAGGATGAACACAGTCTGTGTAGCATTTATTCTCAGCTCCTTTAGACATACTTGTGTCAACTTTCTACTATGGTTTTCTCAGGTTAAATCATCTAGAATTTAGTAGTTGATCATCCATATTGGGATACATATATATGTTATCATAGTACAACAGTTTGTCCTCTTAATTCTCAATCTAATAGCTAATTTAACAGCTGTGAAGGCTCTGGTTAAAGACTAATTTAGAATTTGCTATAGAAAATTATCACTACACTGCACATTTGTCCTCTGTAAATGGAATGCTTATATAAAGCAGCCATATATTACGGTTATTAAACAGAGGCTTCTCTTTTGTACTTCCTGCCATACTTTCAATGTGGAGTAAAATGGTTAGGGTCAGTGCAGGATTAAGGGCAAGTGAGCTGATATATGTGGTCTACATCTATGAGATTTTAGAACTACAGCATGGATTAGATTCACTTAACTTGAAGGAAACTAAATGCAGAGGGGACTGAGCAAGTGAGTTTCCAAGGGGGGAATTAGAACTCAGAAAAAGTCAGGGACCTAGGGCAGGAGAGGATATGAAGGCTGCAGAGCAATGGCCTGGAACTAAACTTCTCCATATGAGGTAATGAGAGGCAGTTTTTGTTTTCAGCCTGGAAGGAGACGAATTTCTCAAATGCCAAAATGATCGTGGAAGAACTGCAGGAGGTAAGAGGGCAGCATGGAGTACAAACGTGCTCACTCAGCTCCTCTCCCCACTTAGCTGCCCATTAAGAAAGACCCCTCACAAGCCTTCAAGGCATTTGTAGAAGGATGAAAGAACACATTTCTCTCTTCCACAGGAGTACTCTAGGCTACAGTCATCCTTGCTGAGACCGAGGAACACACTGCATTTCTACCTACTAATAGAGACAAGTGGGAGGGCGAGTCTGATCTACATTTCCCAGGCTGCCTTTCCCGCTTGAAGAGTGTAGAAGATGAAGGCAAAGTAAAGCCATCTAAGTGTCCATTCTAGTTCATATTCCAGTACACATTTAAACGGTGGGAACTCCTGGAAAGTTAGTCATAAACGTGTCACACATTGTTTTCCTACGATGAATATAGCTCACCCTTTTAAAATGTGAAATGAATGTACTTCACATTTTTCAAAAACAGACTACGAAGAATGTGCTCTGTACCTCTGGAGTGTTCAGAGGAGTGGGTAGTCATCACCCATTAGACAGCAATGAGTTCCTCAGAATATTAAGGAAAAAACAGCTGAGAGGGTATTATTTAAAAATAAAGTAAAACAACAGTTATGGGTTGTTTGGATCACACCAACATAAAAGGAAAAGCAAAGAGGGCTTTGTTCTTCCAACGCCTCACTCTAACATGAAGCCAGAAGTCACATTATTTAAATTCATATCCACAAAGATTTTAAACAACTACAAAGTTAACTCTTTTGGTTGTCATAGTTGGATGTTGAGTCCTTTGATAAGTAGTTGCGGCCAGTCCCTGGAGCAGGCAGGGAACATTTGTAGGATGCTGGAGGGCACTGCTCCAGAGCTTCTCCTTGTAAAGATTGATTTGCTAACATCATGTTGTCGCTAGCATGGCTTTATTGTTTGAGCTATGAAGAACAATATCAAACTTCGATTCATATCTAGAAGGTTGATTTTGGTTTTGTTTGTTTTGTTTTTATTATCCTGAGACAGGAGTCAGCGATTATTCTCCTAGGGATGAAATCAAGGTGTGGGCAAGGCCACACTGTATCAAAGGGTTGAGCTGACTCCTTTTTTTCCTACAGCATTTGGTCACTGCAGCGTTTTTTGATAGGCAATTACTTTATTGCCATTCTGGTGTCAGGGTCCACAGTGCCTCCTCTTCTCCTCTTCCTCTACCTGTGCAATCTCCCTCAGCTCAGAGACCTAAGGGAAGGTAGTTCTCACCCAGGTAATGCATGCTGCATTCCGTGTGCCAGGACTGCCCATCACATCTTCAAACTTAGTTTTAGCAAAGAATTAGGTTCTAAGAATCAGGCTCTAATGTGCTTGGGGACTACTACCTAAATAATTATAATGCTATTTTTCAATTTCTATCTTATATTTATTTAATGTTATGTTTCACTTATCATATACTGCATTGATATTTATTGACATAAATGTTAACATATATAATGTTTGCTCCATGGAAGGCTTCTCCTAGGAAAGTTTGGCCTCCTGTTTTGTTTCAGCTATTTCTTCTTCCTGTCTTGCGATTGTCAAAGCACAGGTGTGATGAAAATTCCCCTGAGGGAACAGACTCTACATCATAAATTTGGACTTCTATGACTATATAATATAGTGTTGTCATATTTAAACTACAACTGAGAAGACTCTCTTTTACTGTGAATGTTAAATGACCTCAGTTATACTACATATTTTAATATGATTACTTCTAAAGAAAAACATTAAACATGGGATGTCTAGATTTCATAATAAGGGCTCTGTGGGAGACAGAGAGAGAGAAAATGAGAGAGAAAAAGCTTTAATCATTTAAAACTGACTAATTAATTAATTAATAAGGACTGCACCCAGAAATATGGGCAAATATTTTTAATAAATACTTCAAAAAATGATAACAGTAATGATCCACAATTCTAACCTCTCTAAAATGTCAGGACACTCATCACTAAAGCTAAATGATATGTAATGAACATGATGAACATGTACTAAAACCTCAAAATTAATTTTAAAACATCTGGATTTGTAGACGAACAGGAATTCTCACAGAACTTGTGAAGCTGTAAATGGATACATCCAGTTTATAAAATCTTTAGTCCATTTGACCAAAGTTGAGCACGCGCACGCACACACTCTCTCTCTCTCTCTCTCTCTCTCTCTCTCTCTCTCTCTCTCTCTCTCTCAAGCATGCATGCACACCACACATTAATATGATACCATACCCTCTATTTGTATTTTCTTTAAAAAGGAGGCAAAAGTAAGCATCTTTCCACTGTACATAATAAAATGAGGACATACTAAAATGATAACTCTACCCAAGGCTAACCTTGAGGAACTCATGAATTTAATGATATGATCAACTTATAGGCAGAAACAACAAGGAAGAAGTGTCTCTCTCCAACAGCCCATGCTAATAGCTTACATATACTTTGGAGTAAAAGAACCCATTGAACATATGCACTGCCTATTTCATCCCTCAGCACCAACAGAACAAGTGGAGCAAATATTGTGAGGGTCTCATACAGATAATCATATCTGTTCTGATGTCAAGATAGGAAGACCTATGTCACACTGGGTTTCACAAATTTTATATATATACCATCAGAAACACTAACAGCAACTCTTAAAACAAGCAAACAAAAGCTAAAGACAACTCAATGCTTATCAATTTGAATATTAGTTTATATGTAGAATAAGAGTGAATAATTAATATCTCAAAATATGGCTATTTCTAACAAAGATTTTAATAAAATAAACCAGTTGGATGATGCTCTGTCTTCTGTGTCCCTGAATACCATAAAACACAGTAGAAAGGACCTTAGTTTATGTTGGGGTTCTGTGTTGGCTTCTCCCAAAGATCTAACTCATTTCCTTGAAATGTTACATTTTCCCAATAAGTTAAATCTATCCCAATTTTTATTATATATGGAATATATAGATATATGTGTTTATAATGCAATGAGCAAATAATGTTACTGGATGAATATTTAAATAATTTTCCTGGCCACTTTATTGCATTCTTAAGCATTTGTCTCTGAACTCAGAAGATACTGTTTCATTATATCTGTAACTACTGTAACTACTGCTTGAAAGAGTCTTTGCAACTAAATTCTCATAGACATGAAAACTTTACATATTCTTTATTATGAAATATTAAGTATTCCATTAATTTTAAAGTCTTCTTAAAGAAGGAATTTTGCACTTTATGGTTATAGTGACGATTTATGTTTATGTGTCTGTAAGAAATGATAGGTAAAAGTATAACTGGATATTTCTTGCAGAAGCTGATAAACCAATACCCCTTCTTGTCTATTCCCAACATTTCCTCTCCTTTGTGCAATTGGTAGAATAAGAAAAACATGTCCTGGGTGGACAGGAAAATACAATACTGTAAATTTAATGTTATGAAGCCAGTGTTTGCAGATAAAATTTTTATTGTCCAGTAGTTTCAAAATTCAGCCATCTTTAAAGTGGCTTTGTGTTAGCAAGAATTCACAAAGAAAATAAGTGAAGACATAGCTTCTTTAAAAGAATCCATCCTCAGACTTGACCTAAAGGAACTTCTGCAGGTAGAGTTTTGATGTGGCTGGGATCCTATGGAGGCAGAAGATGTAAATACAGATACAGGGAGATAAGGAGGCCCAGAAGAAAGGTAAAGAGCAGCCAAGGTAGACAGAAAGGAAGGAAGAGGGCAGAAGAGAAAGAGAAATACATTAGTTCCCTCTCTTTTATCTGATGTTTTGATTTCTAAGGTTTCAGTGCCCCACATTCAACTATTTCCTAAAGTATTCAATATAAAATTACAGAAATAAAAAAGGGCTTCTGAGGTTTAAGCATCTTTAGTTACAGAAAATTGTTTAATTGTGCTATTTCATTATTTTTCATTATTATTTCAGTATTGCAAATCTATTAATACCTTACCATGTCTAATTTATAAATCAAACTTTATCATAGATGTGTGTGCGTAATGAACAGCTGTGTATATAAGATTCAACACTGCTACACTTTTAGATAACTACTGACACTCCTGTGGAAAATCTTGGACAATGGGTGGCCCACTTTACCGCAAGCAGAGAAAACAGATATCAGCCTTCCAATCCCAGAAATCTACATATTGGATTCATTAGATTTAGGTGTGATATAGTTAAGAACTTTTTAAAGATGGAGATTAAAGCACAATTAAATAAAAAGAAACATTTTATGTAAAATTGAACTTAAAAGGTGAAAAACATAACCCAGTGGTGGAGGCTGACAGACTCTCTCAGCAGCTAAAGTCACTTGCCACCAAGCCTGACAGCCTAAGATCTTCATTACCAAACGATGGAAAAAAAAACCAACTCCAAATAGTTGTCCTTTACTACACACACACGGGACACACACACACACACACACACACACACACACACACACGGGACACACACATTCTTACACACAC
>NC_022036.1:1441004-1442187 GCF_000317375.1 Microtus ochrogaster
CACACACGTGACACACACATTCTTACACACACACACACGGGACACACACATTCTTACACACACACACACACGGGACACACACATTCTTCGGGACACACACACACACGGGGCACACACACACACACAAAAATTTGAAAAACCTTAAAATTTCCAGTTTTTGACATCTAAAGAAGAATGACAAGTCAAGACAAGGGGCATGCTGAGTCAAAGGAAGCCTTCAAAAATGAATCTTAACTCTTTACCAAATGCCAGAAGGGTTGATCTTGGGTAGATCACCTGCTTTTAAATAATTCATAAGAATTAATTCATTTTAACCAATACTTACTTCAGTGCAGTAAGCAAAATCACTCTATCTCCCTCTCTTAATGCACTCTATTTAAAATGATGTTTTTTGACACAAGATCTCATTCATCTCAGCTCATGATTGTCACAAACTAACTATGTAACTGAGGATGGTTTTGAATTTCTGATTTTTCTGTCTCTTCACGCTTTTTGCTCTGATTGCAGGCATCAAACACCACATTTAGCTATGAGGTCCTGAGAACAGACCTCGGGATTTAACACAGTCCAGGCAGTCATTTCACCTCCTCAGCACTCAGTTAATATATCCTTAGATGCATATATGTGTTATATATTTATATCCTAAAATATGAAAAACAACCCAGTGCTATGTACATACATAAGTGTGTGACAGTTCATTTTTAAAAAGTGTAAGCAACTTTAAAATAAAGTTTGCAGTTTCAACGATGTTGACCCATGGTACCAATGTAACGTTGGCATTTGGCACTCACAGTAAGAGCAGCCGTAGACTTCTGCACGCAGCCCTATGTGGCCTTCTTCATTCCAGTCCAGGGGCACGATGCGGACATAGCGGGCAACAATGGCATGCTGCAGGTCATGTCGGACCACACTGTCAGAATTGACATTTCCAGGAAAAGCCTGTAAAGAAAAAAACATTTAGAAACCTGTGAAGAACACCACAGAGACAAAGGTATACTTTCCTCTCCAGTGATGAAGTTTCATCTTCTTACATCAGAAACATGAAAATAATGCTTTTCACCTTTTTTAGTTAAAAATTCACTGTTATGGTGCTTTGAGGAGATAACTAAGTAGGTAAAACACTTGCCATGAAAGATAAGAATTAAGCCGGGTGGTGGTGGCGCATGCCTTTAATCCCAGCACT
>NC_022036.1:1443382-1446715 GCF_000317375.1 Microtus ochrogaster
TGGAGCCTGTCCTGGAACTAGCTCTGTAGACCAGGCTGGTCTCGAACTCACAGAGATCTGCCTGCCTCTGCCTCCCAAGGGCTGGGATTAAAGGCGTGCGCCACCACCGCCTGGCCTAACCTCAGTTTCTTTGTCAAGCAATTGGAAGGGTATTGACCAACACAAAGGCATTTGAAACTATGAAGAATGAAGGTCTACAGATACTGCATTTGAAAGTTAACCATCAAGCAAAAGCTACTGCAAAGTTTGAGAAGTATAGAGTATCTAGCTCAACAAATGGTTGTGTAGCATTTCCTAAAGGTGCATTCATTAATTATGAAGAAATGTTAATCAATATGTTTTCTCCAGGATTCACTAGAGTATAACACTCAGCATTTCTTTTCAAATCCAAGCATGCTTTGAGATTTAAGACATTATCCTAATTGGCTTTGATTTTTCTTTCTTCTACTTATTGAAAAGAGATTGTTTTTTTTTATACAACACATTATGATTACTCTTCCCACAACTTCTTTCATTTCCTCAGCTCCTCACACAACACAATCCACACCCTCTCTTCCTTTCTCCCTTTAAAAACAACAAACAGGTATCTAAATAAAAAAATAAAATAAAAACAAATCAGAGCAGAACAATACAGACTAACAGAAACAAAGAAGCTAAAGAAAAAGCACAAAGACACACACATTTGCAGAAACAGAAATCTGAAACTTAAAATATCACAGAGAAGAGAAGGCAGGCATTTCCATTCATATTATTATTTATCCAAAGTGGTAAATATGTCTCAATATGGTAGCATTTTAAAAATATCGAAAGCAGAGAGAAGTACAGCCAAGAATTTGACAAAATAACCCAATATTTATATAATATGTTATTATTTAAAGACTTTATACATCCCACAATGCTTGTCCCCTACAGAAAACTAATTTTTCTAAGCATTCTATTTTCTCCAGTCAACATTTGGACTTGCAGAAGTGAAGTGCGATGACTGGATGTTTGATACCTAGACAAGGGAAACGAGGGCTAAGCCACAAGCTCTTTTGTTTATGTACTTTACTTGTAAATTACATTTTCATATAGAAATAAACGCATTTCCACTTCAGCACAATGCATCTCATTTTGTTATTAAATACTTAATACAAAACTGAAAGTCCTATTGAGAATGTGTCACCAACACTGCCGTTACACAATTGGTGCATTTCATTTTTCATTCTCGTTTCCACAAATTTTAGATATGATTAATATTCTCATTATTGACTTATAATTTAGCAAACATGATTCTATTGTAACCATTAGCAGCAATATCACCTCCATGGTTTTGATATAAGCGATTTAAGACTGAATGGCACTACTGACTAAAATATAGACTGCCCATCAAAGCTCGTACCACTTTGTGATGAAAGTGCTATTGGCTTCAAGAGTATCTCTGTCTCACAATTTCATTCTTTCTCTAGTTGCAATTTTTCATATAACAGTGAAGAAGGAAGAAATAAGACAAAGACTGATTTTTACAAAAAACATTAAGATTTGGAAGTCTGCTTCAAAAATTCAATATTGAAGTGATACTTGAAGTTTAACCTGTAAAATCACGCCTCTCAAAATTGAACCTTCATTTGAATAGATACTATATAATAATAAGAGCTTTTAAGAGGCTTAAAAACACCAGCCAAATTTATCACTAAAGACTGAAATATCAAAATCAATTTACAGCAACCTGTTGGCTTTTGTTGCTGCTTTTGTTTTTCTTCTGTCAACTGTGATTTTTATCTTTTCTCATTGTAGGATCTTTTCACTATCATCACTTTGGTTAACACAGCAGTAATGTAACTCACAGTACTTTATAATCTATAAGTATAAATATAATAAGTACATAATTTTGCTGTTACTTTTCGACTGACAACCCTGTAAACTGTAAACACGGAGAAGAGATAATTTTTCAGATGCACTATGAGTCTCTTACAAGATCAACATTAAAATAATCAATAGATTTGAGGTGTTATAAAAATTTTTTAAATCCCATTACACAAATTATTTGTATGGCTTACACAGTAATTCAGATGATCCGGATGGGAAGCAAGCGCTTCTATAAAGTGCTACTTAATATGTGTTCTAGGTTCAGCTTTCCACACACTTCTCGGTAGCACGTTCTCTGTGCGTTAGCAGCACAAATGGAGTGCAATTCCTGTTCTTGTCTTGCAACAGTACAAATTAGGAGCAGACAAATCTTAGCTGATGTGGTGGCTATATTGTAGCAGCTTCTCTCTCTAGATGACTTCATTTTTCCCTTTTTGGGGTAGTGTTAAAAACAAGCTGGGGCTGGGTGTGTGCTTTCCAAGTGCTATGGCAATGAGTTATGCCTTCAGCCTTCTAAGAGACTGTAAACTCAGTAAAGCCTGTGCTGGGTCCAGACAGGATCCAAACACCAGCCCTCAACAGAAGACCTTGTCACCACTTGGCATTTAAAAGTCAGTAAACTTTAGCGAAGGAGTTTCAAACTGTTGAAGCATGTAATTCATCAGACTGCAAAGTTAGAACTGGGCTCTGTGTGGGGGGTGTGAACTAATGTTTCCCTCAAATGCACTGCCATGGGGTCAAGGTGTGACTCATAACACATTGTATGAATAGAATAAGGATATTTAGTTCTCATTAAACCTTCCATAAGAAATATTATTTTCAGGACCTTACAGAGAACACCATGCAAACTAATGAGACATTGTATCTTAAAGATTTTTCTTAATTAAAATTGAGCCTAAAACCCATAGTCTTTGTGCAAATTGACATGGATAGACCACTTAGTGTTACTGAGAGTAGTTAATTTAGCAGATTAGAGGAGGAGAAGCAATAAGATCAAACTCATGTGCTTCCTAACTTGAGTGACTGTGTTCCAGTCAGAAATAACTCTATTTCAGTAGAGACAGTGTCATTCTTTATGGTGATACTGTAAATCATGACCACTATGATCATTTTGCCTATAATTTTATTTATCTGTGGTTTTATTTTCCCCATTCTATCAACTTACTGCAGAATCTAAGAATGGATTTTCGATTTTGCAGCATCACTATGAATTCCCAGGTTATTCCTTCCTGAGGCAGCCATATAGTATGACATTCCTTGTGTGTTGTATCCTCTTATCTGCTCTTTCTGACATTTTACCATGGAATCTCTCTCTCTTTATTGTTTTTATCAAGCAGGTCACACACATCCTTACAGTACTATCTGATCTAGGTATATTCCCTGACCACACTTCTCAAATGCCAGCTATACTAGGTGCACCTCATGGAATTCTTTTTTTTTTATTAAATTTTATTATTCAATTAAGGATCTCCGCCTCCCCCCCCC
>NC_022036.1:1446815-1468709 GCF_000317375.1 Microtus ochrogaster
GTTCCCTGACCTGTGGGAAGTCCAAGGACCGCCCACCTCCATCCAGGTTCAGCAAGCCGAGCATCCAAACTGCCCAGGCTCCCCCAAAGCCAGCATGCGCAGTAGGATCAAAAACCCATTGCCATTGTTCTTGAGTTCTCAGTAGTCCTCATTGTCCGCTATGTAAGTCCGGTTTTATCCCATTTTAAAGATATTTTTCTTACTTTATAAATAATATCAATCAAAATTTTCACTTTCTCCCCTCCTCCCGCTTTCCTCCTGCTCCCCCACTCACCCTCCCCTCCCTCTTCCAGTCCTAAGAGAGGGCAAGGTACCCTCCCCTGTGCAAAGTCCAAGGCCCTCCCCCCACCATCTAGGTTTAGGTAGGTATGGATCCAAATAGAATAGAATCCCAAAAAGCCAGTACGTGTAGTAGAGACAAATCCCAATGCCATTATCATTGGCTTTTCAGTCTGCCCCAGTTGTCAGCCACATTCAGAGGGTCCAGTTTGATCCCATGCTCGTTCAGTCCTACTCCAATTGGATTTGGTGAGGTCCCATTAGCTCAGGAATACTGTCTTAGTGGATGGACCAGCTCCTTGTGATCTAGACTTCTTTGCTCATATTCTCCCTCCTTCCTTTCTTCAACTGGACCTTGAGAGCTCAATCTAGTGCTCCAATGTGGGTCTCTGTCTCTATCTCCATTCGTTGCTAGACAACCTGCCTCTATCTCCATTCGTCACTAGACGAAGGTTCTATGGTGATATTCAAGATAGTTATCAGTCTGACTACAGGACAAAGCCAGTTCAGGCACCCTCTCCTCCACTGTCCAAAGTCCTAGCTGGGGTCATCCCCGTGGATGTCTGGGATCCCCTCCAGAGCCAAGCCTCTTGCCAATCCCAAAATGACTCCCTCAATTAAGATATCTCCTTCCCTGCTCCCTGTTCCCATATCCATCCTTTTTCCATCTCAAAAAATTATTCTAGAGTATTCCTTTTCAGATCCTCTGCATTGGATCCCTCAAGTACAGGGGTCCGTGGTCAACAGCTACCTAGTTACTTTTTCATATAGTGAACAAACAATTAATTGCCTGTCTCAAATTCTAGCCATTTACATATACATTTTTGTTATTTCTTTTTCTAGTTATAGTTAATAAGCTAGATACTTGATAATAACCTACAAGAAAAAATAGATCATGCTGGTCTGATTCAAGAAGACACTGGGGTAATGAATAAAAATTTCCCAGAGTTATGAGGTTGTCATTATAATTATGCAAAATAGCTAGAAATCACAGGACTGTGGGAGAAACGGAAATGATTATGCAGAATTCAAAGGAGACACACTAGCAGTAAAAAAAAAGTTAACTCTCTCATCCATCAAATCCAGCAAGTTCATTTTGGACAGTCACTTGAGGTTTGCTGAAAACACACATTTGGTTCGTGAACCATTGCAACTCAGAGACAGAGGTCCCAAAGTTCTACCAGTCTCTGAGAGGCAGCACTTTTAACTACGAGTCTTGTCTTGGTTGAATACACCTCTTCCTTTTAATTCTCTCAGCATTATGCAAGCACTTTAAAATTATTTTACTAAATGATTAACTTTGCCTTTCCTTGAACCTAAGGCTTAGCCCTGGTTTCTTACATCCAGAGTGGTATCTGTAATATTTACCTGTGTAGTTTGTATATTGATACTTTAGTTGTTTTTTTTGTTTGCTTGTTTGTTTTTGTTTTTTTGAGACAGGGCTTCTCTGTAGCTTTAGAGGTTGTCCTGGAACTAGCTCTTGTAGACCAGGCTGGCCTCGAACTCACAGAGATTCACCTACCTCTGCCTCCTGAGTGCTGGGATTAAAGGCGTGCGCCACCACCGCCCGGCAAAGAAATTCTTTTTTTTAATATTTATTTATTATGTATACAATATTCTGTCTGTATGCCTGAAGTCCAGAAGAGGGCACCAGACCTCTTTACAGATGGTTGTGAGCCACCATGTGGTTGCTGGGAATTGAACTCAGGACCTTTGGAAGAGCAGGCAATGCTCTTAACCACTGAGCCATCTCTCCAGCTACTTTAGTTGTTTTGCTGAAAAATATCTTATTGCACATCTGAAAGAAAATTTGGATATTTTATGTAGTACATAAAGCTGTGTCAAGCATGAAGAAAGTGAGTTTAAAAACTGCTAGTTGATCTGTGGTGAAGTCAGAAGTCATTAAGTTATTTCTGAGTTGAAAAGTGACAAAATACCACCTCAATATACAGGAAAAGTGGGACTTGATCAAGGACGATATTAGAAAGAGAACTTCAGAGTTTTGAATGAAATTATTTATATAATACTTAGTTAAAGCAGTTATCTATATGCTAATTCAAGCATAAATATATTAACACAAACAACTAAAGGTGTATATAAGCATGCAAGCTTGTGTGTGTGTGTGTGTGTGTGTGTGTGTGTGTGTGTAGCTTTAACATCCATTCTCTTCTCTCTGGTATAAAATTGTCATTCCTTCAATAGAAAATTCATAAAGTCAGTTGGAGGATTCAGCTTATCTTTTAACATAAAATCCAACCAGTTTCTTAAAGGCTAACCCTCTGGTACTAAGCCCAAGGCGAAATTTCTCAAAGTCTCATGCAAAAGAAATGACTCTTCACTGGGAACAGAGTGTTCAATAACACTGGTAAAAAAAGATAGCAGACAATTGCACAGGGAGTTTCTCTTAGTTTCTCTCAATGAAGCCCCAATGGAATAGGCCAAAACTTAATTCAGTAACAACAGTTTTACCTTTTAACTAAAATTGTCAATGTAGAACTTCAGCTCCCATCTGACTGTCTTGTGGATGTACTGACCTGGCAGTTAGTTCACTTTTCAACTGAAACTGGTCTTAATCATATCATTGAATGGATGGATAGTGTCTTTAGGGTACACTTTGTAAAGGTAGCTTTTCTTGAGTTTGTGATAAGTGGTAATGCCAGGAACATGAGAACATACTTGTCTCTGTAATAAATCCTTTTCTTTTTTGGTAACTGACCATTCTCAGGAGCATGCAAGCTGGTAAGGGTTCAAATGTTTAGCATAGAATTCATAATAACTAAGTAAATTGCTATATTTAATTTTTTTATTCTCAAAATACCTTTATGCTATGAAATACCTTTATGGTATGAAATATAGGTATTTCTAATGCAAAATGTATTGACTAACTTGAATAATTATAATGGCTTTACTCTTTCTCAAAGTAATATATATATCATTTCTTATGAACATATCATTCATTATTTTTACTTTGAATTACTTTGAATTTTTTTACTTTAAATTTACTTTGATTAATATTCAGCAATGGTTTTTAATTTGTTTTTTTTTGAGACAGAGTAATAGCAGTAATGGTTTTAAAGATACCTAGTAAAGCAAAAATAATATTTCCTGGGTCTTCAGAATCTAATTCTTCATCATATATTTGAATATCATTTTATGGGGGTATGAAAGGAAATTCTCCAATGTGACTTATAAATTATTTTCTTCCATTTTTATTAGTGTTGGTTCTCTACTACTTTGGCTGAAAATATTTTTGGAAAAATGGCTTAGGCTAATCTTAATTTTCTTTCAGCATAAGCTTAATGGCTTACATTTTCATTTAGAAGTATGCTTTTGCATGCACGAGTGTTTGGCCTGCATGTATGTATCTGTGCACCACTTCTGTGCCATGCCCATGTAGGATACCTTAGGACTCTACCTATAAACATTGTTAGTCACCATGTAAGTGCTAGAAACTGAACCTGGGGCCTCTACAAAAGCAGTCAGTGCTCTTAACTGCTGAGCCCCAGAGAAAACAACTTAGTGGAGAGAATACAGTCACAGTTTTTCTGAGTTTTCTTAGGCATAACTATTCCCTATTTAATCACCTTCTTGACCTCCCCGTTTGACCTTTGATCACATCACTATTATCCTATTCAATAGCTGAAATGTGCTCATGGGTTAGCACTGCTCGCATTATTTTCTGTCCTCTTTGAAAAATGAAATCATTTTAATTATCCCCTTTTGATTTCTTTCCCTGAAGTTCTCAGAATACACTCAGTTGGAAATTTATCAATCTAGAATTCTCTTAATTTTCTTGTGGCTCAGGTTTCCTAAAGTTTCCATCTCTGTTTACTTTTCTGAGTTTAATTACAGCAAATCTAGCTAATGTTTTAAGCATCATTGGTCATAAGGTAAATTCAAATTAAAATAACAATAGCTCTGGAATTAAGGTTTCCAAAGTTCGACAACTGAAAATACAAAATCCAAAGACTATGAAAACAATTTTCAGTTGATTCCTTGTGCACTGATGTTTAAAATGTAAAAATCTGTAGTCAACATGGCAAACAGTTTGGAAACTCCATAAACAAAATCAGCAAGCAATCCCACTCGTCGTGTAAATATTAGAATCTCATTTACAGAAGAGGGTGCATACAGCCTTATCTATGATCTTCAATGCTGACCACTCCAGAAGCATACCACATGCCTGTCAACTGAAAGAAGTTGATAAGTAAAGTGAGCCATTTACAACTTGCTCCTTCCTGCTCTCTTCAATATCCCCTTAAGCAGTGCTCCCTCCACACACTGTCTTCCACCTTCCCACACCCTCTCCTTGCTTCTCATTGTCCCCGTTCTCATGCATTTTCTTCCCTTAAAAAAGCTCTCTTTGCCTCAAAATTTTTAGTGGAAGAAAAATAAACTATTGTTTATTTTAAAGTAAATTTAGAGAACCCCACTAAATTTCTTTAACTCTTTTCAATGCATGAAATTACAATACATAGTTTATTTTAAACTTCCAAACAACTTCATATATAGATCCCTAAGATTATAGGTCACACCAGCCATCAAATTTTTCTCCTGTCGTTAATTGCCAGTACTAATTATTTAAAATTCAAATCTCCTTTGTAAAATCCAAGGCCATGTGACTCTGGAAAACTTGATATTCTTCATCCTTAGGGTTGTGACCTCATTTAGATTCTAGGACAAGGATAGCATGGCCCACGCTCTCTGGTCTTCTTGATCATCACAAACTCTGTCAAGAATCCATCACTATAATCAAATATTGGGGATCAATTCCCGTAGCCCTAAGTTGATGTTTGCAAAGTGAGGCAGCTTATTCAGCTTTCTAGCAGACATCTTTATTTGAAGAGGCAGGAGGCATTCCCAACTGATAGACAAAAAGCATATGCAAAAAGAACTTCTGTCTGTAGATCTCCAAAGTTTGTCCCTCTTCCTATATGCTTTCCATGTCTCTTAACATTTCCGTCTTCCTAGCATTCTACATAGGGGTCTTCTGCTCCTTCAGGGCTCTCTTCTGTCTCAGTCACTTCCTCTCCAATAACATAATATTTCAGAGGCCTCTGCATTTGGTCAAATCCACTTTCTCTTACAGCTTTTTCTTACAGCTCTCTGATCTCTCTCTATATAGATCTTTCTTCCTCCAGCCAGTGTGCATACTACAAGAGAAATCCTTCTAAATTAAAATCTCAATATACATGAACTTAATTACTTCACCCAAAGTATAGATATTTCCCTTTGTTTACATGTTGCCAACTCAATAAGTTGGAAAGAATAATTTGCACAATTATCACCCTTTGTTTTGTTTATAGGATGCTAAATGATTCACTTAACAGATTCTTCTTAACAAATTAACAACATTGACTTAGCTGAACAAATATATTTGTTTTATTGGTGTTCTACAGAGAAACCCATGGTAGCTTGAGTTAGACCTGATATAAGTAGAGAATTGCAGCTCCTAATTGACAAAATTTTTATATTTTATTAACACCTTTAATACTTTCTTTATTGAATAAGAGAAGATTAAGCATTTCTTTGGCAATGTGTTTGATATTTTTACAGCTATCCCCATGCTCTCCTATGCATATGAAATTTGTATTTTCTTTCTGAAGTGAAAATTTAAAACTACAACTAGATGACCATCACTTTAACTTTGGAGCACAATTTGCTCATCTAAGCAGGAAACTGGAAAGATGAAAAAGTAATGCAGAGTGCAGACATGTCAGTCCTCTGAGGTAGAGATGGGCCAAAACGCTCTTCACCATTATCCTGTGTTATTTTTGTGTATAAAGTTTCAGGAACAAGCAGACAGAATAGGTGATGCACATTTATAATACTACCGTTGGTGCTTAGTACTGAGATAAAGCTAACAAGGAATGGATTTTGTTAGTCAAGCACATAGAAATATTCTGTAAGGAAAAAAAAATCAGAGAGTTGTTTGGAATGAGACTTTTTGAATAACTGACAATGAAAACAACCAAGTTTTAATAGCTATTGAATGACTATAAAAACAAAATGACTTTATTCACATCTATTTTATTCTGCTTGGCTTTGGAAAATTTCCCGTGGAAGTACACAAGGGGAAAGTACCTATCCTGGCATCTTTCTGCGAGAAGAGAAAAAGAAAACCAAATAAAACCTTTCACAGAAAGACAGCACAACTATAACACAAATCTTATCTAAAATTATGTATTGATCTTCATATTTAAATGTCACTGTAAATATCAAGAAACTATTTCATGTATTATAAAAATGTAATTACAAGACTTTCTATAAATCTTTTATTATTTATTTGTGTGTGTGTGTGTGTGTGTGTGTGTGTGTGTGTGTGTGTGTGTGTTTAAATTGAGACAAGGTTTCACTGTGTAATTGGAACTCACTTTGTAGACCAGCTTGGCAGTAAACTCCTTGAGATCTGCCTGCCTCTGCCTCCTGAGTGCTGGAATTAAAGGCAAGTGCCACCATGCCCAGCAACTCCTTTTATAATTTATCTCATGGTAAAATATAAAATAACAGAAATGTGTTAATTTAAGATATAAGAGTTAGCTAGAAATATACTTAAGTTATTGGCCAAACAGTATTGCAATTAATATAGTTTCTGTGTTATTATTTCCGCTTGAGAGGCCGAGAAACGAACAGGTAGTCTCCGACTACACAAGACCAAGGCCCACTCCCCTACATCTTGGCTGAGCAAGGTATCCTTCGTAAAAGGATGTGCTCCTAGATGACAGTTCAAGCATAAGGGGTAAATCGTGGTCTCACTGCCAGTGGCCCCACAGACTGCCCAAGCCTCACAGGGGTCCCCCACACTCAGTGGGCCTAATTTGGTCCTATGCAGGTTTGCCTGCTGTCAGTCCAGAGTCAGCGAGCTCTCAGAAGTTCAGGTGAACTGTTTCTGTGGATATTACCATCAGGATCTTCACCCATTTGCGCACATTATTGATTCTCTCTCTCTCGTTGATCTCAATCAGATAGCTCAGCCTAGAGTGCCGTAGAACCGAAACCGAGTGAAGGATGTCAGGATTGAACACGCATACACACGTCTCAAGCTGCTGGTAGAAGAAGCACTTTATTGAACAGCACCACGGAGGTTTTATACCTAACACAGCCCGGTGGGCCAACAGGTGAAGAACTTATTGCCTGATCCTTGGTCAAGGCCAGGGAATGCGTGCTCAGGATGCAGGGTCGGTAAACAACTTTGACACAGCTCTCAGAAGCTCAAATCAAAAGGGCAAGAAAAGGTCACTAGTGGGGAAAAGCACCTGGAGGCCAGGACTCCAAAAGGTTCCAATACTAGAGTTAGGCTGCAGATCTCTGTATCTGTTTCTATCAGTTGCTGGTTGAAGTTTCTATGATGACAATTAAGGTAGTCATCAGTCTGATTACAGTGGAAGGCCGATTTAAGCATCCTCTCCATTGTTGCTTAGAGTCTTAGCTGGGCTCATCTTTGAGGATTCCTGGAATTTCCCTAGTGCTGTGTTTCTTGATAGGCCTTTAATGGCTCCCTCAATCAAGGCATCTCTCTTCTTTCTCTCCCTCACTGTCCTCCTCTTCTTGAGCATCCCATTCCCTCATATTCTCTTCCTTCCTCCCCTTCACTCCTCCTCCTTCCTTTCCATTCTCCCTCCCCGTCTCCCAATTCTCTCAGGAGGTCTCGTCTATTTCTCCTTCCCAGGGGGATCCATGTATGTGTCTCTTAGGGTGTTACCTGGCTTTTCTGGGATAGTGGACTCTAGGCTGGTTAACCTCTACTTTACCATTTTACACCGGTCAGAATGGCTAAGATCAAACCCACCAAGGATAGTTATGCTGGAGAGGATGTGGAGCAAGGGAATTCTCTTCTATTGCTGGTGGAAATGCAAACTTGTACAACCACTTTGGAAATCAGTATGCTGGTTCATACCACAAGGACATTTGCTTAACTGTGTTCATAGCAGCATTATTCATAATAACCAGAACGTGGAAACCACCTAGATGCCCCTCAGCTGAAGAATGGATAAGGAAAATGTGGTACATTTACACAATGGAGTACTACTCAGTGGTAAAAAAAAAATGACATCTTGAAATTTGCACACAAATGGATGGAACCAGAAAAGTCCATTCTGAGTGAGAGAACTCAGAGCCAGATAGACAAACATGGTGTGTACACACTCATAAGTGGATATTAGATATTAATATTCTTAAACTATTTCTTTCTGCTCACCAAGGATATATTTACCTGTTTTACAGAGTCACACATACCACAATGCTTTTTTAAAGCTCAGAATTCTATCTTGAATTTTTTTATTCATCAAGAATTCCCAATTAGTGTAAATAAATTATAGTTTCCAGCCCAGAATAATCAATCAAATGAACATTTACATTGAGTCACCTTAGCTATTTACATGACATGTGTTCACACACATGCAGACAGAAAAGTAGAGATTTTAAGTCAATTTGAAATATGTATGTTTGATCCTTTACCTTCATAATTTAAAATGACTTTAGATCACAACACAGTCACACAAATAATACAGAGAGATCGTATGTGGCTTCCTGCAACATCTAATACTAATTAGTTATGGTACAACTGTAAAGCCAGGAAACTGAGATGGCACAGTGCTGTTAACTAAACCACAGAGTTAAAGTCAATATAAAATTGTTATTATTATTATTATTATCATTATTAGCTAATGATGTGGGAGTGTCATATATCAATCTGTTGATTTCATTGGTTAAGTAATAAACAAACTGCTTGGCCTCATAGCTTAGAACATAGGTGGGTGGAGTAAACAGAACAGAATGTTGGGAAAAAGAGGAAGTGAGCTCAGAGAGACGACATGCTCCCCTCTCCTGGGTAGACGTGATAGCTTTGCTCTCTGAGGCACATGCAATGAAGCTCCGACCCAGGATGGACATAGGCTAGAATCTTCCTGGTAAGCGCACCTAGCGGTGCTACAAAGATGATTAGAAATGGGCTAAATTAATATGTGAGAATTAGCCTAGAAGAGGCTAGATAGAAATGGGCCAAACAGTGTTTAAAAGAATACAGTGTCCTTGTAATTATTTCGGGTAAAGCTAGCCTTGCAGGCTGCCGGGGTGCTGGGGATGCAGCCCCGCCACTCCTATTCCTATAAGTTAATGTGTTCTTTTGTAGCAGATGCTGACCTTTAAATCTTGATATCACTCCTACAGTCTCAGGGGTAACAAGTGTACCCCACCATTTCTGTCTCAATTTAACTAATTTTTCCTCTGAATCTCATTTTGTTTGGCTGGTCTGTATAAGTTTTGTCATTCATTGCTTATCATAACTATTAACACTACTACAACTGTGATATGAAAGTTGTATCACTTGGAAGTTATTTTTTCAACATAAAATTTAACATTACAAATTGATAGTGCGGCCGGGTGGTGGTGGCGCACGCCTTTAATCCCAGCATTTGGGAGGCAGAGGTAGGCGGATCTCTGTGAGTTCGAGACCAGCCTGGTCTACAAGAGCTATTTTCAGGACAGGCTCCAAAACCACAGAGAAACCCTGTCTCGAAAAACAAAACAAAACAACAAAAAAAGAAACAAATTGATAGTGCATACTAAAAGAAATGCAGTTTAATCCTACTAGTGTGTGCATTTTTTTTCTCATCTTGTGCTTTAGTGCCGTAGAGAATGTTTCTATCATTGTGATAAAATAGAATGACCAAAAACGACTTGGATAAAAAAGCGGTTGTTTCAAAATAGTTTTTTATTCTATTATCCAAAGGGAACAGGGTGAGAACTGAAGATAGCAACCAGAAGACAAGAACCTGGAGGCAGGAACTGAAGCAGAGGCCTTAGAGGAACACTGATTATTACAGCTTCCTCCTTGTGTTCTGCTCAGCTTGCCTTTTTATGCCATAAAAAACTATCTGCCCAGGGGTTGAGTAATCTACATGGGCTTGGCCACACATCAATCATTAATCAAGACTTGCCCACAGAGTTGCCTACAGCTCATTCTTATGGAAAACTTTTCTCAATTGAGGTTTTCTCTTTTTACATGGCTCTAGTTATGTGTTAAGTTGACAAGAATCTATCCATTACATAGAGTTTGTGACTTACCTGGTTTGGATATTGGAACCTGTGTTATATTTGGTACAAAAAGAAGAATTTGTGTCTAAAGGCTATGGCTGTTAGGAATAAGACAAGGTATTCCCAAATAAATTGAAATAGGTAACAGGATATAATATATTTGGAAAATGAAGAGAAGAACAAGGTAGCAGCTTACCTCCAACTAAGCCCTGTAAATATTATGCACACACTAGGAAGCCACACATTTTGTATAATGGAGAAAAAGAATATGTAAAAGTGATCATTTTTCTAAAAATTAACTTCAATTTTAAAACCAATATATTGGTACCATGAGGACTCATTGTGTCTCTACTGATGACTGCAGATTGAAGGCAGCTGGTAAGAAAATGACACTACAGCGTATAGTTTGTTACTTTCCCAGGTTTGGATATTGGAAAGTAAGTATAATATTAGGGACAGAAAGAAGATTAAAAAAAAGTATAGAAGCCTAGAAGTCATAGAGATTGTGTGATATGCCAAGCACGAGATTAATGGTCCTTAGTTAAGCAGACCTGGGAAGGAACTCATTCTCATTGTTACAACTGGTTGCTAATGGTTTAGGAAAAGAAGGGATGAAGGAGAAATAGATGTATCTGTACAACCACACGTAGGTTCTTTTTGATTATGAACAAACACACTGTATATCCTTACCAATCAGGATGGACATCCTGGTTGTAATGATGCATTCCAGATTTACAAGATGTCGTTGGGGTAACTAGACCTAAGGAGGCATGGAAGCCCTCCATGGTATTTCTTGAAAAGTCAGATTGATATATAATTAATTAAAAATAAAATTTTAATGAAAAATATGTAATGTTAAGTATCATACATGGTTTCTTATAATACTGTAATACTGAAATCTACATGATACACACTTTTTTTCCTATGAGGTAAAATTTCTTATCAAATTCTGGCACGAGTAATGAGGCAAAACATGTATAAAATCTAACAAACACTCCCTCTGCAGTGGGTGGTAGTGCACTAAAACATGTATAAAATCTAACACTCCCTCTGCAGTGGGTGCTGGTGCACTAAAACATGTATAAAATCTAACACTCCCTCTGCAGTGGGTGCTGGTGCACTAAAGTTGAATGCTATACTAAGAACTTACTTTATTATGCCAGTGTTAATCACAAAATGAGGAAGGCAGTATTTTGCACCACAGAAGCCAGGCATGTAATTTCCTGTAGAGATGGGAAGACCACTGTCTTAATGTGTCGCTCTGGAATAGTAGTCTTGTTGATGCCGAGGATCCAGCTAGAGGTCATTGTAGATCTTGTTTGGCAGGCAATGGTTCACTGAGCTCTTAAAGTGGAACTTGAGGCTTTTTCTCTCTGTAGTGAAATGTGGAGTCTGTACTACCATTCTAGTAAAAAAAAAAAAACTGCAGGGAAGAAAAAGTATTACCCAATCTAGATATGACCTCCAGAGAAGCCTCAAAAGTTGGGAGACTATAGAATCTTCCTATAAAGAGAGGTTTATGAATTTCAATTAAAAATGAGGAAACACAGGTGCACAACTACATATATTCACTTATAAATCAATATTAAGTGCCCTCTGTGGTATACTAGAGAGTTCTTTCCTCTATATGCTGAAACATAATATGTGTTTGATAAAAGAAAAAATGTTGTCAGATTTTTTATGGTACTTGCTGCTCAAAAGAATAACATGATTTCATGTGCTAGAAGCAATATTGATGGTGATAAAAAGTAAGCAGAGATAAAATCTGATAAGGTCAACTTGGCAAATAAATACACATGGGTATATATCTGTGGGCACATACATATATATTAGGTAAACTATGTATATATATATATATATATATATATGGATTGCTTTGTGTGTATGAATATATATATACACATACATACATTTATGTATTTATAATTGTAAAGTGCATTATACTATGGCATAGGTGGAAAGAAGAATGTGTTTTTGTTTTAGGGGCATCATGACTTGAAGATGCCTCTACACACTTTTCTGAACCCCACTTCACTGTGAGCTGTAACATGTTCAGACATATAAAGCAAGATAGTTGACATAGTAGTCGGATAACATTCTTATCGAAGGACATCATTGCTCTAGTGTATCTTATATCCATCATGGTTGTCTTGGTCTAAAATACTCAAGTCAGTTAAACTTTGGCAAAAAATAAAAATAAAATCAATGTATGCATCACCTTCTTTAATAATCATATCTTGTACTTAAGGAACTCTGACTACCACCACAAGGTAGTGGTGACAACCTTGCTTGGAGAAAACTGTGCTGATGACACAGCACTCTGGTGTTGTGGAAACAAGAAATGAACTCTGTACTTGCTATACTCTTATCAGACTCAGCCTCTATGGATATATGAACCACAATACAGTGATGGTGTAACATTCTGGATCAGTTAGATGGGCTTCCTAACATTTCCAGATGACAGCTTTAAGTGGGTCAACTCAAATAAACACGGTCTCCATCTACCGGGGAACCCAGCCAAGTGGTCCTGGAATATGAATAGTATTCCAACAAAGCTGGTATAGCCTACACACATCTGTCATTTCAGGACAGAGAGTTTTAGCAGCATAATTTTTCAATTCTATTGCTATTATCATCCTAATTAGGCATTTATTTGAAATCCAGTTTCATATTGTTTCAGTCAGATCTACATTGTAACAGGAAAATATTTTAAAATGGATGAATAAAACTTCAGAAACAGTTCATGTAAATATGTACAGGTAATTTTATTTATATTTATACTTTTTATGTGTGGTATGTTCGTGTGCTGTGTTTATGCACTTATTAGCATAAGTGTGCACATATGCATATATGTGCAATGTATTTGTGCACCTGCATGTGGAGGCCAGAGGTCAATGTTGGTTATTATTTCTCAGTTATTAGCACTACTATGTTTTAAGAAACAGGCTCTCTCAGTGAACATGAAAGTCATGTTGGATAGACTGGCTGTCCTATGAACTTGAAAGAGCCACTTGTCTCCCCATGACCCTTGCCTGTTGGGTTACAAGTAGAAAGAAAGAAACCACACCCAACACGTAGAGTTTAGCTGGACTTCAGAAATCAAAATAAGGCCCTCATGAGTCTTTTCGGGGTACTTTAGTGACTGAGACACACATCCAATCTATGTAAGTATTTAAAAATATCTACATAATTTAAAAATTATCCTGAGTGAGGTAATCCAGAACCAGAAAGACAAACACAGTATGTATTCACTCCTAAGTGTATATTAGACATAAAGTAATGATAACCAGCCTATAGTCCACAACCCCAGAGCAACTAGGTAACAAGAAGAACCCTAAGAGAGACATACATGGATCCCCCTGGGAAGAAGAAACAGACAAGAACTCCTGAGAAAATTGGGGCGAGGGAGGGGAAAGGGAGAAGGGAAGCAGGGAGATCATGAGGAAACAGGATGGCCCAGGTGGGGGAAGGACAGAGAGGGAGCTGAAAACAAAAGAGAGATTTCTTGATTGAGGGGGCCATTATGGGTTAGGAAGAAACCTGGCACTAGAGACTTCTAAAGGGCAGTTTTGAGCCTTCACTTATCTGCCTTATTCTCATTCAACACTCCTCCATTGAGTGTTAAAAGGACCATACCATTAAATATTGCCCAAAAGAGAAAGGATCCTGTCAGAGAACAGGTACATTTAAAACTGGGTTTGGACAATCAGTTACAGTGGCTTCCCTGAATGAAAACATACTGACACATGTTTAAGTACAATGAAAACTTTAATTGTAAATTTGTAAATGGTGAATAAATGCTTAGTACTTCTTAGGAAACAGAAGTTATAGTAACAATTGATAAGGATTTGCACTTCCTTCTATTCTTTGGTTAAAGAGTTTCTTAATTATTTACCCATTTATTTATGTATTTATTCATTGGATGGTCTCCTCATGCAACCATGTTTCCGTGGAGCTCACTATATAGGCTGGTTTGATGTCACAGAAATCTACTTGCCTCTGCCTATTGAGAGCTGGAACTAAATACAAGAACAATCATGTCTGGGCAGATGCCATGTTTTTAATCATGCATTTTTACTCAGAGGTAACTTTGCATATATTCACTGAAAATAAATTATTAGTAAGGAAATACAAATTATAGAGTTACTCCAATGACAAAAAAAGAGATATGCCTTGTCTTTAACAAATATTTATACAAATTTACTGTAATGGCTTAATATCCATCCTCTCTTAACTACAGCTCTGAAAACCAGAGTCTGGTCCCTTTTATGAAGGGGTGACTGTAGATCTCCATATCAAACATGTCTTTTTTTGCTATTTTGCCTTTGGTATGTCACAGATGGCGAAACATCTGACTCTCATTTCATTGCAATAGTGTCTTGGTATCCACACAGGTGACAATAGTTTACTTAGACAGTCCGTTTGTAAGAAGGGATCCTTGAAGTTGATTATGACCCTTAATTTATAAATCCAAGGGTTTTCACAGCCATTATTTGGAGTAATTGGATTTTTTCCCTCAAAGGTGGATATGACTATATTTCCAAATAGTTTTTCCAGCCATAAGTATCTCTGAGTAAAGCATGGGTGTCAAAAACACTTGTTTATTTCACTTTTTCTTTTAGCCCCTTCCATTTCGAAGTTGTCCCCTCAGGTGGGGGATGGCTCAGTGGTCTGATCACCTATCTGTTCTGGTAGAGGAACCAGTCTCAATTTCTACTCATTACTGTATGCAACTCCACATTCACCACATCCTACAATGTCTCCATGTCTCCTTGGGCATCTAGATCACATGGTGCTATGCACACGTACACATAAACAAGAACTCAAGCATATAAAATAAAACAAAGGAATCTTAAAAAAGAAACTGTCCTCCAATTAAAGCTCTAGGGAACAATGCAAGAGTTATTGAAGGTCAATACAGATTTCAAGCAAGTGAACAACCACGAATTCTGCAACCTGAGGTTACATAGGATGATGGAGCCAGAGAGGGCCTAACAGGAAGAGAGTTGGATAATCACCTCTATCTGTTAGAAATTTACTACCTTGCAGAATGTTCACCAGTTTTGTATCTAACTTAGCAAGCCTATATCAACTTTCTTATTTCACTGATATATAGAATATTCTCTCATATCTTTATAATTTTTAAAAAAAATATGTATTTAGTTTTATTTTATGTATATGACTGTCGTGTCTGCATGCATAACTGCATACCATGTTTCGTTCGCATACAACACTCACAGAGGCTAGAAAAGAATGTCAGACCCCCTTGATCTGGCGTTGCTGGCAGTTATGAGATGGGATGTGGACCCTGGGAACTGAACACAAGACCTCTGGATGAGCACCCACTGCTCTTACCCTCTGAGCCATCATTTCGGTTTTCCATTTTTATTTTTCAAGTCAGCTCTAGATTTCTGCTGATTCACACACCAATGATTAAACAGATAATATGTGTCTTCTATTTACTTATAAAAGAATCATGGTTTTAAAAATATGTTGGAATTTACATCTAAATATACACAATAAAAGGAATTCTTAGAATATGATAGTTCTTGCAATTTGTTGTCTTTAACATTATCAAAATTGTTATTTGAGGAGATTTTGCACAGAAAGTGCAAAATATACATACATATATGTATGTATAAAATGTTCTCATATCATAGGGTATAATGAACTATGAAAAATATACAAAATATATAGTGAAAAATTTCAGTCATATTTTAAAATAAAATAGAATTAGGAATGCTAAAATTTTTAATTTGTCTCAAACCTAAACTGTACATGAAGCAATTTTAAGCTCTTAACATATTAATTATATGAGTTTCAATATTTTATCATAGAAAATAAGCAGTTATAGCATAAAGAGGAAAAATGTCATAACTATGCACTTTAAAATGGTGTTTTACAACAAAGTACATCCTTTAGCATTACAGCTCAAGCAATGGCAACAGCTATTGAGCTTTCGAGCCATTGGCATGTGCTAACATGGAGGAATATAACCCGAAATAAGGGAGGGGGAAGAGGATGAAGAGAGGAGGAGAGGAGGGAAGCAGAGAGGGAAGAGAAAGACAGAGGGATGTGGTAAGAAGTGGAGATAGAGGACAAGGACAAGAGGAAGGATAGCAGCTTTAAAGTACATTGATCTGAATTTAATTATAGTGCAGGAAATGAGGGCTCAAGTCCTTTAATTGGTTTTTAAAGTGTGCTCATAGATTATATTGCTAAAACAGTATGAAGTACAATCTAAGTTGTCTTTAGAATCTTGAAGACTATTTAATATCTCTCTGAATCCAGTCCAGGCTTCTGCGCAGGCCACTCTGCCTTCAGCAGCTGCTTTTGTTTGGTATATCCCCAGCAATAGACTAGGTTCAAGGAAAAAGACAGGTTCCATTTTCACTTCCTCAAGAAAGTTCATCCGTATCAAGTTTTCCAGCTGCATGGGACACGGGAGTAGCTGCAACCTGTTTAATGGGTTTGCCTAGACCATTTACGGTCCACCTAAACTAGGTGTATCCTTGTTTCCCCCATAGAGGACAGTCATACAGCAGAGATCCTTCCTGTACTATTGCCTCCCAGGAATCAAAAGCAGCCTTCCTCAGCCTCTTGTTGTGTCCTTTACCTTCCTCTGAGATCTGTAAGAAGGGACCTCTCACTCTGCCACATGGACAAGAGCACTCATCAGAACCCTGGGTGCACCATCATCTATGCAACTGCACTGGGGATTGAACACACATTGCTTCCATGAATGTGCGCAACTGTCTATGGCACTGCTAACTCTTTTAATAAACTTCTTGCGCATAAAGACGATCTTTCTCAGCGTCTCATCTGAATCGCAAATGAGACTCTTGCTCTCGCTTCAGCAACTCCACACCAGCTTTCCCCTTTGCAAGACATATGGCTTTCATATGTCATAACATCAAGCTCATCCTGATGTGCAGTCTCCTTGGTAACTAACTTTCCCAGTTGCTTCTAGAGGACGGACTATAACTTTTCTGTGTTGTTGTCAATTAGATCCTACCCTCCGTGGCAAAATAACCAGAAGCATCTCAGGTCACTATGTATTTTATTCATCTGAATTTTCTTTTCAAAGTAATTACTGGCCTATTCAAAGATGCCTCCCAGATATGACATGTTTTATAATTGCAAATTTGAAAATCTGAATCTTAGATACTTTGGCAACTCCAAGAGAAAATACTTTGTTAAGTGGCACCATCTATCAACACATATTCAAAGATCTTCTGTAAGTCCTTCATAGGCAAACCATTAAAATTGAAAATCCCTGAGGAAAAAGTGGAATAGTACAGCTTTGTAATCATTTAAACCACAGACTTTATTGTATGGTTTTAAGGTCTATTATTTCACAGATCATCTTTAGCCTATTCTGTAATGGGAGGATTCCAATCCAAAATAAAGCAGCCTTGTAGACTGAACCTATCTGCTGCAGAGGTTTCAATGCCTGTTACTTCATAAAACAAAAGAGGAGTGAATTCAGAACAAAATGTTTTGCTTTCAGCAACACCTATGATGATTTAAAAACGTTATTGCTCACTGGTTTTCCTGTCTCCAGAACAGTCATGTTTGCTAAAGTTAGCACTGAAATGTCAAGAAAGTTTGAAAATGTCACAAGAAGGTGTTCAGAGGATGTGAACATGGTACAATGAAAGTCATGTTAGTACTCTAATGTTTTCACTAAAAGCAAACACAGAATGCTCTGTTTCATTATCACATTCATTGTTCCTTTGAAGATGCGATGGGTGATTTTCCCTTCGAAGAAAGTAGTCAAGATCTAATGCGAGCCCTATAAGCTTTTAATATGGAACCATACATGAAGAAGCATGTTGTGTTTGAGTTAGAATTTAGGTTTGGGAATGGCAGAAGTAGAAATGAGATGGTTTATGAGGGGTTTTAAAGACTGCCAATCTGCAGTCCTTGTGGTTGTTTCAAATTATTTTTTTTAAACACAAAAGAATGCAGGGTTCAAAACCAGAGGGGCAGTGGAAGCAAATATGCAAATACAAAGGCAATTCAATAATTTAAACCCTTTTTTGCGATACAAATTAGGGACTCAAGAATTATCCCAACCAGTTCATTACACAAACATAAATGAAACTCTCTTCAGCTCATGCCGGCTGGGGTAATTATATTATCCCTGGTACTTCTATGTAAAGAAAATGAGTTCTGATGTTAGAGTACATGCTGTATTCCAGTTGATCATTTTTAGAAATAGGAGTCAGTCCTTTGGTTGATGTCAATATTGGCACTGTAGACTAAAGAAGCCACTAAAGCTGGATCTGAAGGCGAGAGAACAAAACATAATTTAACGTAAAATTCTGAGAAATGACCCGAGAACCTCGTGTTTCCTCAGTTCTTTCAGCAATCCTTTTAGGCACAATTTATCAAGGATGGACAGAGTGTCCTGACAGTGTCCTGAAATATCAAAGCAACCCTATTTCTTTTATACTTGCAATAAGGGTAATTAAACTACATTAACTATTGCTTTGACTTTTGGTTTCTAAATTTTGTAGATAGTAGATATATACAGACAGCAAAATGTACTGGCCAAGCATATCACAGGAAAGTAACAGATGTACTATAATGTTTTAAGGAATTAATTCCTTAATGTTTACAAAGCACTTTAAAATATTTTATCTTAGATGCATATGTGTTTTGTTGGCATGTATGTCTGGGTACCACATGAATACAGTGCCTGTGGAAACCAGGAGACAGTCTCAGGTCCTCCCCTGGAACTAGAGTTGCACAGCATGTGAGTGGCCATATGGATACTGAAAATGGAATTCAGGTCCTTTGGAAGAGCAGACAGTGCTCTTAACCAGTAAGCCATCTTTTCAACCCCTACAATATGCGCATATATGATGTTTTTGAGTAATGATTTGAAAAGGTATATTTGGCATTAATAATGTAAAACTGAATATTAATTTGTCACACATCTCAATTAGAACAGTCAACGGAAGGCTGTGAGCCTGCATATTACTAAACCCTTGCAGCAAATGATGCAGAAAATGTAAGGACCTGTTACAAAGAAAGGCACATTATTTAGGGCTTTTTCTATTTTGCTTTCTGTTGCTAATGCTTAAAACCTTTGACTGCTGATTAATCCCGGCTACACCCAAGTATGGCAGGGACACTGAACACTGTAGGTGTTAAATAGAACTGCTCAATCCATTCAATTGGCAGTTACAATTAAGTGAGAGATGTCAGTAAGGGAACAAGGCTTTAAAAACTAAAAACAAGGTTGAGTAAAAACTTTAGTGAATATGTAGATACTGAATTATACTAGAAATCTTTTTACCCATTCTAGGCCATATACCTTGAGCTAAATAAATAAAATTATCCTTTTTTATTTGTCTAAATATGGCATTTATTGTTAAACAGTCTAGTACTGTGGTTACTGATATTTTATACCGAGGAATGTAAAATAAAGTATGGTAAAGTATTGCTTATAGAATAGATGATTCTAACTCACAATCACAAAGGCAATCCTGGTTAAATTATTCAGGTTATTATATTGGGTTAAAATAATAGTAATAAGTTATGAATGTGGGAAAGGTATTTGAAATAAGGCAGCATGAATAATAGATGTGTGGAAATTAGACAATGCCTTTATATATGCATGAAATTGTTAAAGATACTCAAAAAATTAAAGACACGACTAATACAAATTACTGAGAACTGCTTTAGAAAATCAGGACATATAAAGATAGAAAAGATAGAGAATTTTCATTTAGAAATCAGGAGATGCATTACAGTAGACTATCCTGGTTTATAGTCTTTGGGGGAAAATATATTTATTTAAAATATAAAATATTTAACAACAAAATGGGAAAAACATAGCTATAAATTCATTTAGTGAGTTATTTATCTAGTCTGAGGAAATAGCAACAGATTTTTTTGTTTAAAGACATTGTCACTCTTCTGAGATCATGTCAAACATTTTCCTTATTATTATATATCATATTCCTTAGAAAACTCCAAATGAGCTTCTATGCATTCCTAGTTTTAACTTGTTTCTTATCAAAAATATCACTTAAATAGAAGTCACACTAAGTGAGAGAAAAAGAGTATTTGAGTGTGTCAGAATATTAAGATATGCAGCAAGTTTGATCAACAATAGTGTTAGGTAGAAAGACATGAATAGAGATTCTACATTGACTTTACAAGGAAAGAAGAAACATAATTAGATCCTGAAAAAAAAAAGTATGTAGTGAGGGAAGGACAAAACTTCACAGAAAAGAATGTCAATGAGTTCATGTGAAAAACTCATCAATGTGACAATATATTTGTCTAAAATCAAGACTCAATATGTGGAACATAGGAATATGTTATTAATTGCTCTGAGACAGACGTATAAGACAAAACCTTGTTCTGAAGACAAATGGAATTTGTCTCTGTTTCACAATATTTTATTGAGAATATTTCTCTTGAGTTGAACGACCAAGACTGTCAAGAATATTTTAGGGATATGCCCCAGAAACTCAAAAAAACTGACCTATTTTTGACAAGTCATCTGGAACTTTCAGTGTCCATTAGGAAATCAGTAAAGCAGACAATGGTCATGCATAGCTGTGATCCAGGTACTAAAGTAGGGAAAGGAAGAGGATCAGGTTCAGGAGTTCAAGGTCATGCTCAGCTACATTACATGTTTGAGACCAGCTTGGACCATTTGAGATGGTGCCTCAAAAACAAAACAAAACCATCAGTTCTAAAATGTTTTATTGTTGAGTTGCCATTATCTTTCGGTAATAGAATGGTATTATAAACTAGTATCTGGATAGCTATGTGTCCAGTGCTGCTATAATCTGTTTTCCTCAGTCCTTTGCATGGAATGCAGCTCCAGGGACATTTGCATCTGCACATTCAGCATTCATCTGTGTACACCGCAAACTGAAAATTCATTACCTTCTCAAAAAATCTAAGCTGATTATGAGTTCTGCCATAAAAGTCGTATCCTCAGTTTTAACCTGAGAGTTTCCTTCTTTTATTTCTTAAAATTAGTAACAGAGAGTCTAGAGGTATTGTTTTTATTTAAGTCTCTCATTAACACTCAGAAATAGACTGATAAATATTCTTCTAGATATTAAGTTAATTGTTCTATATTTGTTTCCTTCCACTAAAGCAAAAACTTTGTGTTTTAACTGAAGTAACCCACATTCAAATGTATTTTCTTCCACGCAATTGAGTTGCAAATTGAAAAGTACACTGGCTACAAATGATATCCTTTCAAAGGGGAGTCATTAATTCAGCAAAACTCTGAGATAAATAAGTACTTACTTCTGTAGCCAAGATAAGTGTGTGTTGGACCAAATCTCAATGAAAAATTATCTTCTTTCAGAAGTTTGCCACAGGATAAGCACCAATTTTGGTTATAATTACATGGCTTGATTCTTCTTTTAAATCAGAGTTATACTCAGTCTGACATTATTGTAAAATCTGGAATTCCATGAGCATAATAAAAAAGGCTTTGATAGCGGGCAGGCCTCAGGGTCCCCTGTAAGGGAGCCCAGGCACCTTCAGCTCCTGCGCCAGGCTTCCTGTGCTCTTCTGGATACCGCCCCCCCTTGCTCC